>NW_013666239.1:334361-345423 GCF_000517525.1 Limulus polyphemus
AATTCACTTACCAGGGAGCTAGCTAACTTTGTCCTTCATTATTCACCAGCGACACACGCCGAGTTTTCCTACCGGTGACGTTAGGTAATGGTTTCGTTAAAATAACTATATATATATATATATATATATACGTTATATATATATTTCTAATTATTTATTCCTGTTTGTTTTGGTCAAACATGTATAAACTGCACACTGAACCTTAGAAGCCATTATGTGTGTTCGTACTTTAAGACATTAATGTGCAATTTCCTAAATTATAAACAAATATATTTTTCTTTATTGTAACCTGTTTAATGAAATTGTCAAAATTATTATTTTGGCTCAGTAGAAGGTGAATATGAAATGAAAAAATTATTCAGGTTAATTTAACCATAACTTTTTCCCTTATTTTTATGACAGTCTTGAAACGATATCGTACAGTCACGTCTTTTCAATCAACCTTTGGCTAAAATAAAGTAATTTCTACAAAGGCCTTATTCTTATTTTGCCTTAATGAATTGAAAGCAAAGATTAATATCAAAAAGTATGTCATATCGTGTTGAATATTAATGATTGTGAGAGGATCTTATAAGTGATGCTCATAGTTTATAATTTTCTGACGAGTAAATCCAGTATACATACAAATTAATTTATCTCATGAATCAACAACAGCTGTAAACACATTTACCTCTTTTCTGTAGACATTACAGTGGGATGATTGTTTGTCACTTCTACATAAGACTCAGATGAGTGAAACCAGTCTAACACAAGCTTTGTATTGTCTTATTTTTAAATCGTTTGATTTGAAAAGTAACATAGTTCAAAGATTGAAAATATTTTTTTTTGAAATGCAAATAAACATTTAAACTTTATCTATGTTCATCACGATATCGTTTCCTTGGAAAAAGTGTGTGAAAGCCCGTAGTAATGCTTCTGCGTGAATCGTTTCAGTGAAAAAGACGTGTACCTGTAATGAATATGTTTGTCATGAAAAACTATTAAATGAAAAACAATACGAAGCAAATTGTTTGGAAATATTTCACCACTTTATTGAAGCACAAAAAATAAGACTAAATAACTATTATACAAAAGACGACAATACATATGTGTACTAAATAAATAACTGGTGAGGTTTTATGTACAAAACATACATTCTTGGTGATAACAAATCAGGAAAAACAAAACAAACACCTTGGTGTTCTGACTACGAAGGTCTTTCTAAAATATTAATTGACGCCTTTATTAAAGGTCTCTTTACTGTTTGCTGGTCCACGAGCTGGGTTTCCATTCTCCTGCCCAACTCTATTAAATATGATAACACATCATGTGTTTTCAGGGTACCATAAAACGTGGGGGCGGGTTACCTAGAAACGACATAGAGCTAACTACAAAATTTTGCTCAAGTTCTACAGAACATAAAGTTGGCGCAGGACTTTACGTTGTAAACTGATCTAGATAAAAGAGGATAAAAAAAATAGGTGCAGTCGTATCGTTATCTTGCACACATATCAACTCACAAATAAAAATAAAAACCTTAAAAACGCTCTAATATATGTGGACTTCTAGTTTCATTGATAAAATAGCTTGTTTCTTAGTTTTAATGCGCTACGACAGAAACATTTCCTCGTGTATGTGTGTGAATACGTCACTAACTTTTCGTCATATAGCACAACAATTAATTAATTGTCAGTACTGGTCAATTTGTTTCAATGCATATTATTAGATGTTTTCCATGCTAGGTGTTTTTCCAGTCTTACAGAACACAAAGATTACCCTTAAAGTATCCCTAACTGACAAACAAGGATGATTTGGGTTTACATCAAGACTTCTGGAAACAGAGTATACATAATATTGTTTCCTATTCACAGGCATTATTTTCTAGGCACAAAGAACAACAAACGTTAAAAGGTACCCTAAAGTGTAATATAATGTTTCAACTAAACCCAGTTACAAGCACGGTAACTAATCTAGACCTCCAGAACATTATTCTAATTGAAAAAAAGTAATACCCTCACAACGGAAATTTTTCTGGGATAGAAGAGAAATCTTTACAACAGCCATTTACCCAGTCTTTCTAGAAGGGCCTTTATAAGGTAGTCTGTTCTGTAGATATAGGTAAAGGGACCAGCTTCATAATAGTTAGCGACGCAGTCTCTAACGATATCTTCAAAACATTACCCCCCCCCCCAGGAGTGAGAAGCAGGCTTCCAAATCATTCATCTACGTAGATATTAGTGAAAATCCATTACAACAGTCCAATGAGTGTGAGAATGACACCCCCAAACTTCAGAAAAAAGACCATGACAAAACTCACTCCCTGGGAGTATACCACGCTCCATCCGCCTTACCCAGTTTCTTAGAGACAGTCAAAACAACCATCTAATCGAGCTTTAGATAAAGATTCCATATCACTCGTCTATAATAATATGGTAAAAAATAGAACTCGTGGTGATCGCCATAACAGCTGCTACTACTTTGGCCAGAAGGTGAGACTAAAACAGTTATCTACCCAGACGAGAAGGCGCCTATCATAACAGACATCGATCTCAGACTGAGAGGAATGTCAACCACCACAAAACTTTATTCGGCCATGAGGGGAGGGAGAGAAGGGCATTCAGAACAATCATCTTAAAGTAATTAGAAACATATTTTTAGGATAGTTTAGGGGGTGAGTCGTCAATTCATATTATGTATATATATACTATTTTTTATTTCAGATTATCAATTACCAGACTGTAGGTAACAGGAATCCCTATTGGTATGCCTACTTTATTCTGTAGTGTAATCACATTATTAAATTGATTCTCAGACAAATCATTTTGGTGTTAGCTTATGATCAGATATTAGAATTATAATTCTGAGAAAGAAACAGATACCTCGATTCTCGTGAAACAAACAGGCGCACTATTTAATATTTCACCACAGGAATTGGTTAGAGGTGATGTTGTTGGTAAAAGTGATATCCCATTCGAAGTAAGCATAGTATCAATGATTTTTTTACAGCAACGTTGACTCGAAAGAATTCTGCATACATGAGTGCAGCTACTTCTATTTTCAGATTTACATCTGTTTTTTTTTTTTTCTAAATGGGTTGAGGTTAGCTATAGCATCGTGGCAACGTACTAGAGACCCTGGAATATTTGGTACGCTCGCTCTTGAAAATGAGAGAATTTCTTTGTGTATCTTAAGAAAATATTTGATTTCAAAGACATCTGTATTCATTTATCTCCATAAATATTACAACAAATTGGTGTCATTGTGTTAGGATTTTTTTCCTGACTTGTAACATATATTTATGTTATTCACAATCTATAAGCATGTATAATTACAACAATTTGGGATCATACTGAACATTTGACTATCTTACTTAATATTCACAAGTAACATGTTAATTTTTATATCTTTAACTACAGTTTATGTGCACAGCTATCACGATGAAAAAGGTAGGAAGTGATTATTTACAAAACTAGAAAAGCACACAATATGATACATAAACAGGTTGCATCAGAGTTAACAAACGTGCATATTCTAATAAAATGACATCAGAAAGAAGAGTTAAGTAAGGCCTCGGAGATCCAAGTTTTTTTAACACTATATCAGCGACACGTACACATTTTAAATGTACACGAATAACACTGACGTTATTGGCTGGTAGGCACCGTGAAGAGAAATGAAGGAACGATCACTTGATGCAGAATGTTCCGGAGGACGATTACAGGTTTAACTATAAACCGTTTCTTGTGTTATTTACTTCTATATTCTTGATAGTGAATGACAGAATACCGCCTTAACTAGTATGTGACTAATAAAGCACCAACCAGGCTGTACATCAAGCAATTTTAAAATCCCAATTCACAGTAAAATAATATGGTTTTCTATCTCTAATCTTTGGTTTGAGCCATTTTGGGTAATTTAAGCATTTTCCTACATCACACACACAAGATATTTGATGTATTCACCGTCTGAAACTATTGTGAACATAAAACAAAAAGAGTAGCTCTACTTTTATGAGAGGTGTCTCAGAAAAAAGTGAATTTAATTACATAACATCAGTATCAGAAGCATCAGATAGAAAGTCGTATACGATAATATCTCCTTCAATTTATAATTATTAATTAGTTTTTGCCAAGACTTGGTTGGGAGTGTTATCAATGCCGTTTTTCCGGTAGGTTTGCCAAAGCCTCGACTGCTAATTGGTCTTGCCGTCGTTCGAGTCCATTTAGCATATTCTCAATATTTTTGATTTCACATGTAGCAGCGGTTGTACTGCTTCCACTTGTAGAAGGATGTGTGGAGACTTCCTGTAACAGAGTGGGTGAACTTCGTGACGTTGTCGTCGCAACTGTAGTGCTGTTAAGTTTTAGATGCAAGGGAGAAGAATGATGCGCAGGACTAGTTTCATGGCGTGAGGAAACACAGAGTGATGATGAGTTTGTGGGGGGGATAGCATAAGGGGAAAATCGATTATGCGGACGGAGGCGGGAGTTGAATTCAGCTAAACCTTGGTAACTGTTGGCTAGTAGCGGGTACAGTTGGCTGGCTTGGGTGGAGTTGGGTGGAAAGAATAGTTGCGGATACAAGGCGGGGGAATACAAGTAGGGTAAGAAGTGAGGGCGAGAAAACCTTGGATCCATAGTAATATTTGGCCCTAACTGAGTGACTATTTGAGGGTTTTGGAAAAGTGGGTGCCTTTCATCGCTTGATTTTGGCTGAAAATGATGGCCAAAGAACAACGACGTACCCGGAGACGACATTATACTCGAACACCTACTTCCTTCTTGCTGATGATTTTCACTTTCACTAGTTGATGATTGTCGTGTGATCCCACCATCTTCTTTCGGACTATCACCTAGAGTAGTATTGATAAGGTATCAAAAAGGAAAACCTAAAGCTGTCTCTACGAAACGTTTAATGTTATAAATGCTCACTATTATATCTGGATTATAACCTACTTTAGACTGTAACTTTAACTTTGGATTGAAAAGTTAGGTTTTTCTTATCTTGCCTCTTTTTTTCTCATCAGCTTAGTAAGAAACTGGGATTATTTGCTAAAAACACATACGAAAATGTAAAAAAAGGTATTTGTCATCATCGTTCATTGATAAAATTTCTTATTATTCATAAATAAAAACAATTGCAATGAATTACCTCAGATATAAGTTATCGTTTCTGTAAACAATTGCAGTAGACAATAGAGTTAATAAGCGAATTTATGGATGAAGAACTTGTTAAGCAGAACATTTAATAACTGCAAAATAAGAAGCTATAACAAGATAACAAAGAAACTTCCTACATATGTCTAACATCTACCCATGGTTGCTTTACCGTAAAAGGAAATGATGTAAAATCTCAATTATCGAGTAACACAAACAAAAACAAGCTATTTAATTCTAAGGAAAAAAGAAAATAGAAAAAAAATTAATAAACGTAGAAAAACAAACCTTTGTTATCTTCGTTTCCTACTATAGATGATGACAACTTCGGTACCTGTGGTTTTAAATCTGCAGCGCCCCCTACATCCAGACGCTCATCTTCGTCACTGGAGTCTTCAAGAAACTCGGGAGTTCCTTTACTGTGTGTAGTACTTTCAACAAGACGAAACTGAGACTGCTGTTGTTGCTGCTGGTTCAGTAACATCACTTGTCGTCTGTAGGGATGAAAAAACATATTCATTCATATGGTCTGTTTGTAAAGTGGGGGCCTACCCACTCTAAGACTACATTCCAAAGCATTTCACTTTTCATTGAAAAGAGTTAAGCTTGCATACGTTGTTTAAGATACTGAACAAATTTATTTTGCTTAAACGAACAACAATTTCTAAGTTATATGTACATATTTATTCAAATAAGTAATTTCACTAGTACAGAGTTGCACATAAAAGTATAATACCCAAACAATTTAACATTTTACTCTACAAGAACTGATATATATATATACACACACATATATTTCACGTATATTGTAAAAAATACATTTTCATTAATATAAAAGTGCATTTATACATTTTGATCAAAGTATTATTTTATTAGAAATTGTTGATCTTTGTTATTAAGCACAAAGAGCTATCTGTGCTCTTCTCATCACGGGTATCGAAACCCGGTTTCTAGCAAAATAAGTCCGCAGACATACCGTTGCATCACTGGAGGGCTTTATTAAAAATATATACATACAGTATTGGAAATAGTTATTGAAACGGCGAAGAAAAAAAAAAGTATAAAAAGGCAAATACTATGGTAATGCCATCTGTCTGCCACCTGTTCATAGAGAAAAAATTAGCTGTGCCAGAGTACATGTGTTGGTAATTTACACTATGATTTACTGTCATCTAACCTATCAGAAAGAGCCACAGCAGGATAAAACCCATAATGATACAAACAATCGTCTTATGCCCAGTACGAGTAGTGTGCTCTATTTGTGGTTTCCGGAACAGAAATATCGCATAATAAGCATGTAGAAATCAAAGATTTAGCTGGTCATGGATACTTCATGTGGAAAAAAAATGCAGCAAGACTCCCTACTCCTAAAGGATCTGTATAGAAAACTATGATGAAGGTGCGTGAAACGGGTACTGTTAATTATAGCAGTGGGTAAGTTAGAAAACCAAAACTATCCAGAAGTGATGTTAAATCTGGGGTATGTTATCTATGAGATAAAAGACGATCGATTAAAGATTTTTGCCAAAAGCTTGCTGTAAATACAGGTATGAATATTACCTTGAGAAAAGTAAAATAATACACGCTACAACGAATGCTTTCCTTGAAAGTGTAACTGCTCGAAAACCACTGGTGAGCAGAAGCAATTCAACCAAAAGGTTGAAATGGGAATTGGAGTGCTGTTTGCAGATGGATCCAAATTGGAATTCTTTGGCAACAATCAACAGCAGTGTGAGAGGAGAGTAGTATCATATTCAGTGTATAACATCTATGGCGAAACATGCTTCTTAGCCAACAGTATCAGTAATCTACACAAAATTGATGGCATCCTGACTGATTACATGTACTGGCAAGTACCTGATCCATTATCCCATTCCCTCAGGAACATGACTTATCTGGCAGAGACTCAGCTTCCAACAAGACAATGACCCAGTACAGGGAGTAATAGGATTTTTAAAACAATATTCCACAGTTGTATATTGATAAATGATATGAAAGCATGAAAACAAAACATAATCCTTTATGTAAAAAAAAGTGCTCACATAGAAAATATTAGTACATTGTTTGCTTTTCTTTTGTATTTTCTAAGGATAATGCTTTTGTAACATTATTAAATTCACCATCTAGTTCCATTACATATTGATTTTGACTCCTGTTCGTGTATTAATTTCAAGTGTTTCCATAATTATTTAGATTAATGTTTATGCTTTTACCAGTACATTTTTGAATAACATAAATATGTATATGAGTGTTATTTTAACAACGGCTTATTTCACAAGACAAATCGTTTAAATATTGAATTTTTTATTATAAAGAAAAATAATCTGACTTCGCAATTCGTAAAAAAAAAAGTTAACCAAACCTTACTTAGAGCCGTTTAATATATTTAGTAAATACATTTCAAATCGTAAAGAATGGTAAAAATGTGATTTCAAAATGATACAAAGGTGCACCACAAATTAAATTCTAAATGGGCGTATTTTATGATGTGTAAATAACATACAGATAGGTTTGATTTGTGAGCAAGATTCTACTGTGAATAAGCCTATACAAACATCTTGAACCCAAAAAGTACTTTGTTTATTTTGTTTTCCAGTACCTTATATACTTGTAACAATTCTACAAATGATAAAAAAACTGTAATGAGAAAAACTCGCTACTTTACATACTTAATTTTACTTTAGTATTATTTACACATATTAATGATTAAGATTTAATACTGAAGTTCTGTGTAAAGGAGCATGAACAGTAGAGTAGCAATAATAGCCTGCATCATATCTTATAATCTACTAAACTATTTAATAAAATGTATTGTTTTATTCATAGGTAAGTGAGGTACAAAACTGTATAATACGCAATTCTTTTATAAATGTTCTCAGAATTAGTAGGTATCGCTGATGTTTTGTTGATATTGTTCTAAAGATTTTGCTCTATTTTTTGAAACTGTTCTGGAGGAAATATATTGCTCCTTATCTAATTCACCTAATGAATGATAAAATAAAAATATCCGTTTTCATTTTTGTGTGTGTGTGATTTTGTTAATTTTTATATATATCAGTGTAAATAACGCTATAAAATCTTGTTATTTTGGTTCAAAAAGCCGATTGTAGCAGTGGCTGCTATTGGCTGGTTGCTTTTCCTCTAGTCGGTAGTTTATAATTAGGGTCGGTTATGTTTGAACCCCGGGGTCTCTCTGATCTGGCCATTTAATGCATGTGCGTTTAAAGTACCGTTCAAGCTAAAAATCCAGTTCCAGTTTTAACTATACTGCCCCCCTGTGGCTCAGAGGTAAGTCTGCAGGCTTTTAACGCTAGAAATCGGGTTTCGATATCCGAGATGGACAGAGTACAGAGAGCTTAATGCTTATTTTTGTGCTTGACAGCAAACAAACAAAAACTAACCAATTCTACTTAGTTATTATATTCTCCACTTAGAAGCTCCAATCACGAGTACCCTATCAAAAGCTTCAATTCAATGGCAGTGAAACCACATTAAAAATGACCTGTATTTCGCAAAACGAGATCAAGATACATTTACAATGATAATTCTTTCTATACATGTACAAATATTAATTAATAATGTTCATATAAAATATGTTATTAGCAATTAGAACTATTTGTAAAAACATATTTATTTAAAAAAAATTGTTTTGTTGATAATAATTGGCTCACTTTTTTTCTCTCTTGCCTGCTCCACTATCTCGGAAACCCTTTGCAAAGGGATTGTGATCAATCTTAAGTTGAGTGATCTGAAAAGAGACAAAACAATCACATCAACATTTACATATGTAAAAGTGACAGGTCATTATCACATGCAAATAACAGCCACTTATTCCTTCTTTTATAGCTAACTGGAATCCAGAGCATTAGCTATTGGGCAAGGAACTGAAAGCAGTGCTGAAATAATTGATGAGAATGATATCTAGAAGTAAGAGAGAATTAAAATAAAAGATATACAATGCCGTTAGCTATTAGGCCTAATCCATTCTGGTATTTGGATAAGAGGCTCATCATTAATAGCCTACAACAAACAAAGTAGAGATAAAATTATAGTAAATACTTCACTGAAAAAATTAAAAGCTATTTTTAAACTATCTTAAATCTTCCATTAGTTACTACTTAACACCATTCACTATGCTTTGTTTGTAGGAATCTTGGTAAAGCACAGCAAAAGGTTGTATAAATATGACATTCCTAACTCGTCATTACACATTCAAGCAAATGGGATTAGTCCCATTTATGGCCGATTGATCACGAATCCAATGAACATTTTTATATTGAGTGTTAAACCATCGATGTTCACACAAAAAAACCTTCATCTTTTTAGTTGGCAAATGTCTTATGTAAATGTTGATGGTCTCAGAAATAACCCAAAATATAAGATGCAGGAATGATGGAAAACACTAGTTGCAGAGATCTTACACTAACATTTACAAAATATTAGTGATCCAGTGATTCAAAAGTAGGTTTCGGATTTACAACACAAAAATCTGGGGCTCGATTCCCCGTGATATATAGAGAGAGCGCAGATAGCCTATTGGACTAAAAATGAATAAATAAACAAGAAATGAAACTGAGGTATTATTCCCAGAATGATCAGACATTTAAATAAATCAACTAGAAGGCAACTAATTTAAGCGCGAAGGTATCTTGATAGAATACAAAACTCCTGGAAGGCTGACTGGCTACAGGTTTAGAGAAGAAACACACTTTCAAACAAGCTTTTTCTTCTGTAGCTGAAGATAGCTCTCTAAACGAAAAACTGTATACTTCCAGCTATAAAAGAAACACAAGAAAGAGCAGCCCATCAGAACCAGAAAACTCTGGTTTGTTTACATCAATCTGCATGGCAACAGTCTCACGATTACATACTCCATGCAATATGACAAATGTTGCATCTTCTTGATGCATCTCTCTGCAAACTGTTTTGTAAGAAATGTTAAACTGCAGATTTTTTGTCCTCGTGCAATAATGGAAAGTAAAGTATAAAGAATTAGAAAAACGTACACATACACAGAAGATATATCTGTATTCTAAATTATATACAGGTGGGTTTATGGTATTAAATAACCGCTACTCTTCCTTTATTTTAGAGCCTTCCTGGAGCCAACTTACATTTAAGAAAATGTCAGTTGGTTAGAATCATGAACCTGCAATATCAACCTGTGCCCCAACATTTGGGCACATGCAAGCTTGTATCTCCAGAGATATTATGACTTATAACGTATCTAATGGCAAGACAGTTACATACATACTCATCTGTTAGTCTCTTTACGAAATGAAACGCCACTGTATGGAGCACAATGTTAAACGTACTCTCTCTCCCAGCACAAATTTACAAGTTTGAAATATTTTCTCATGTGCAAACAATATACAGTAATCCTAATATTCATAAGTAACCGATAATCTGTTACCACACTGATCTGAAAGTTTAATACAGTAAGAAAAAAAATTCCTACTGCTACATATTAGCCTATATTGCACAATGTCGCGTACAAATATCAAATTGATCTTTGCTGCTTAGTACACAATCAAATGCTTCAGTTCTGTAGTTGCATGCTCTTACTTTAAGGTAACAGTCTAAAAAATAGAAATAAAAGTCCCATTTAGTCAATATGACTAATTCTACTACCACAAAGTGAGACAGCTTGCAAGTGTGAAGTTACGCTTGTGAGTGGAGTATTTCATACTGCAATATTGATTTTATACTTTTTGATGATAGATAAAAGTGAATTCATAATTTTAGGTTAGTAAACAGTTATTTTCATAACTATCTACACTATTATTCTGCTTGTTTGTATGTACGACCGTTACGCTTTCTAACCGAGAACCTGTTGCATAAGCATGCGTAGTTAGAATGTTTCCCTAAGAAAAACCGCGCATGCGCATTATTCACTCAACCACAAAGAGCTGCAAAGCTCAGTGATC
>NW_013666239.1:345433-357895 GCF_000517525.1 Limulus polyphemus
AAGTACAGTAAAGTTTAGTCCTAACTAAACTAAGTAAAAAAAAAAGAAACGTACACAGGTTACAGTCTTAACTTATGTCTTTATTGAACTTAGGTCTAACATAAGTTAAAGTTTCATAAAGTACGGCCTATATACAAGTGGATTTACACATTTCGTTGTCTACGATTACAATTCGTTTGTATTGTGCTAGAAATGTTTTACGGATCTCTACTAGTAACTTAGTATTGAATTAGGTTTACTATGAAAAACAGACGCCAATTTTTACGTATCCAAAGAGTACGCTGTGCAATGTGGACCTAGGAAGTTATCAGACTTACTGTTGGCATATTAAGATATTTTAGAGGAGTGGTACTCTAAAGCAATAATATATTATTATTATTATTATATATTAGAGTATTACTATATTAATACTATATATATATATATATATATGTTCTTTTTATGTTCAGAAAATGAACTCATCGATGTTTTCTGGTAAATGGAAGAAAAATCCAGATTTTGCTTTTCCTCCTGATGAAAATGTTCTTAATCCCACAGACGGGATCATCGTGCCCCCTTTGGTTCAGCATTAAACCTTTTATAATTCTAAAATTCTGGTTTCTATACCTACGGTAGGCAGAATACAAATAGCCCATTGTCTGGCTTTGCGCTTTATAACAAACAAATGGAACCAGCAAAAACGAGGACGATGAAAACCATGGATATTCAAATACCGCAGATATTATAAAAACAAAATGTATGATTTTTCTATCATCTTATGTTTATCATATATCATATGTCATGTTTTATTTGAATGGTTATTTACTTATATATCAGTCAAAATACGGAGCCTAAGGACTACTAATGCAACTTACCAGTTGTTCTCGAAGTGAGAAACAACAGAATATTTTAGACAATTGCTAGAACTTCCTACATTACAGTGGAGTAAACTAACATCTACTCTGTTCGGTGTGAATCTAATAAATCCCTAAATGCGAGCAATGACCAGCTTGAATAGTTTATTGGAATATGTTTTTACATGTCTGTGTTTGGCATTTCTTGATCATGTATGTAATGGAAAGCTTCCTGTCGAGTTGACTGTGTTGCCAGTTCTGTGTTAGAAAGCTATGAAACCATTTCTCCACTTGACAAACGACGACAAACAAGTTCCTGTTGGACACCTTCGTTATGATAGGCTTTTCAAGGTTCGATCGCTCACAAGAGCTCTTCTAGAGAGCTTCCAAGGAATACCGATGGATGATAAACTCTTTGTGAGCGAGCAAATGGTGCTGTTCAAAAGCAAGGGGTCAATCAAACAGTTACAAGCCTATAAAGCCGAAACGTTGAGGGTACAAAATATTTCTTTTTACATACAGCAACGACGTGATTTCAGCTTTGATATTTACAGTGATACAATTCTACTAGTTGGTGGAATGCCTGATCTTGGTTCAAGTTGAAATATAATCATGGAACTTTTGTCAGTTGTACCAAATAAGTTTTCCAACAAGATATACTACGACGATCGGTAGGGTAAACTTGCAAGTAGCACTCGAGAAGAGAAGAGTTTACAGTGAGGGGACTTTCCGATTCGATCTTCTTGACCATTCACGTCAGAGTGTGAGATGAATAAAAAAAAAAAGGAGGGGAGCCTTCCAAGAGAAAGCAGCGACTGTAGACGGACTAAACCTCAAGGCAAAAAAATGGTAAGACAATCAGGCGGTGACTGCTCAGTATGTGCTGCTGCTAAACCAGCTTCTACTGTTGATAGATGGGATAAGACGAAGAGAGAAACTGTTCAAGCGACATGCCCTAGTTTTGTCCTGATTCCAACAAATTCATAGGTGGGGTGGAGTTCGTGGATTCATAAATTTCGTACTACATGACGAAAATCAGATCCAGCAAATGGCATCATCGACTAATCTTCCACATGCTGGATCTGGCTGTTGTAGAGGCATGGCTCTTGTACTACAGATATAGTGAGAAATGTAGAGCCATCAAGAAAGAGCAGCTTAGTATCCTTGAAGTGTGATGTAGTAGCCTTTCGTTAAGCAGAGAAGAAAAGTATGCATAAATGCAAGGGAAGTACAAGCAAAATATAGAGAACAAGCATGTTAAGAAAACGCGAGAGGGCCCGTAACCCCCATTACCCTGTACATCAGTTCGTTAGGACCGCACTGGCCACAAGTCTGTTTTTGTTGAAGCTAGAGAAAGATGCAAATATCCAGGGAGCAAAGGACTTGACAATATGGAGTGGTGCCAACGGAGCCAAAGTATACCTCTATTTCACTGCATAGAAGAACTGTTTTATGGACTGTAATACACAGTAGCCCATTGTAAAAGTTTGTTTGTTTGAAGTTAAGCACAAAGCTACACAATAGGCTATCTGTGATCTGCCCACCACTGGTATCGAAACCCGATTTCTAGTGTCATAAGTCCACAGACGTACCGCTGTGCCACTGGGGGGGCATTGTAAAAGTGTACAGAATATTGTTAATAGTGTCTTTTGTTAACATAATATTGTTATTTTGTAAGACAAAAGGTGTAGCAAAATATTATTTTAATAAATGGAATTATTTTTGTTGGTTCCTCAATTGAACAGTGTTACTTTCAGGTAATTTTCCCATTTATAACTTACCAAAATATGTTTTACAAAAAATATTTTTTGTGCAATACAGACTTATTTAAAAAAAAAAGTCAAAGAAACATTTTTCCGCCGTATTTTTATAAGACACACAACAGAGAATTAATCAGGATGACATTAATAACATCTATTAACAAGTAAGCAATATGCATCAGTAATGAAAGCCCCTTATAAGGTCTAGAAACACTTGATAAAAATATATCTAGCTGTTACACACCTTATGGTACAGTAACACCAATGCCATTACATGGTATGAAAATTAAATCCCCGATTTGCAAATCATAGCAGCTAAACTATTCTAATCAGTTTTAAATTATTCCTGCAATGAAGACACAGTGAAAACACGCTTCAAAATGTTTTGTGCATTTGAACTGCTAAAAAAAAACTTTGGAGTGTGTTTCAGAATTGTTTTGCAAGACCACACAACGGGCTATCTGTGCATACCCTTCCCTAATTTTGAGATGATAGCCTAGAAGGAAGACAACTAGTCAACATCTACCCGTCAGCTCTTGGTTTACTCTTTTCTGGCCAAAATGCGGAATTTGATGGTCACTCTTATAGCGCACCTCTGGCTCCAAAGCTCGGAGCGCTTTTTGCAGCAACAGGCTGCATACTTTTAAATGAAACATCGGAGCCCGAGTACGGTAACCACTAAGCAACGTCTGGACCACTAAAGAAAGACTAGGCATCACAGTCTATTTTAAATGGAAAATAGAACATAACGTACCACTTGTCAATATAACTGTCAAAATCTACTCTAACTAACTTATCAAATACAACTAGACTAGTGGTACAAATACTGCACTAACCTAACAGTCATAACTAACAATTACACCAACGTCAAGTGATTCAAATTGTACATGTGTGTGAAACATGCTGATTACGTATTATGTCATAAAGAGCGAATGCCAGATGTTCCTATACCTTTGCAATTTTTTTTTCACATTAATGTGGCATTTCACATTATCCCTATGAATCTATGACTTGGTATCGAATTTAAGGTATCACAAGATTAATTTAGATAAGAAGATAAGGAGGGAAATAGGGTTTTCTTTATAACATTTAAGTATTTAGCTAAAATGAGAGAAAGATAAAGGTTTTTTTAAAATCTACCCTCTAGCAAACTGCTTAATTTAAACCTTTGATCAAACACGCATAAACAAAAGTAGAAAATGACAATGTCCAGATACACATGCCTTGAGATAAGAACAGTTAACTTCTTAGATGCTTGTTCTCCCCTCGTGATGAAGAAGAATGTAAACATTATATTATAATTTCTGCAATTTTGTTGCATGTAGGATTAAGAAAATATGCGTATACATTATGTTGTACGTTCATAATCTTTACAGAGCCAATAAATGACGGAACATTCAGGATAACACAAGATAACAATAAAAGGGTTTTATTCATACTTCTTAATGGATTCAATAGAGTTTGCTTTTTAGACCTTTCATTCTAATGTTGAGTTACTCATGTATATTACAAAAAATAAGGACTATACGAACGCCATTTCTTATGGTAATACTCGGAATATTCTCTTTGAAATATAAACAAAGTATACACATTACGTTACTCGTAAACGTTGTGTAATATAAGAAACCTTCATGTACTATACAAAAGAAAAATAATGGTTAAATGCTAATTGGGACTCTACAGAGTGTACACTGTACATCAACAGCCCATGTGTAGCATTTAAGTGAGTTATATAAAAGTGTTTCTGATATCTAATACTGTTAGCCTTTCAGTTCATACTGGCAAACACTTCTGTAAATTCTCCCAGTTCTCCTTGTTACTCTTAAACGTTTAAAATCTATTCACCTCTTAGTTAGTATTTTTTTATCTCATATCAAGTTTTTAGATCTTAACTTTTAAGCTTTCGCATATCATACAAAATGCTCGTCATTTAATACTTAGTGAGTTCATAATCTACATATTCAGTACATAATTCTACTCTATTTGTTATTATGCATATATTAGTTACGATAAATGCGATATCACATTTTAATCTATGATCTGAAAATGTAAATAAAACTTTTAATGTAAAATTCTTCAAAATTTCTCATTTATTCAGGCGTATGTGCAGTTTTCACATAATATGTGGTCACAAAGTTATAGATAGATTTTGTTCTGTGTTGTTTCCTTGAAATAACACCTGGTCTGCCTGTCAGGGAAATAGCTGAAAAAGTGCACTTTGTGTAATGAAAATAGACAACAGTTTTCTCCAATGGTAGATCTAGGGATATTCTGACTGTAAATGACTCATGGAAAACTGATAAAAATAACACTTCACGAACCTAATATATTTACATTATATCATAACAATTGTTCTTGAACAATTTGATAATATTAATAGCATCCCAACCATTGATGTGTCTGTCGTATTCCAGCCGGCCTTATGAGCTCTGATATGGGGTGAAAAGCCTAGTCATTATGGATATGGCAGGTATAGTGTGGTTGACATGTTGTTTTACATTGTTCTTTACTTTCCCTCTTAAGTTCTTAGAATTACAACCTTCACTATTTTGTAATGGTAATTGCCTGTCATTTTTGTGGCGCGAGTCTATCTAGGAAAGTCTGATTACCGTTTTTACTTATGTAACATGATGGTTTCACAGTCTGGAATACGTTTTCAAAGTATAAAGTCTAAATACAGAGAGAGTAAGCAGTCTAAATCTTGTTCTATAGTAAACGCGACCGTCTTTTGTGCAGAAGTGGATACCCACACTGTATTTGTGTTTTTATAAAGATTGTTTATTGTATTTTTGTACATTTGTGTCTAGTCTCTTCTTTTTCTCATGAACTCAGTCAAACTCAGAGAATTCATGCATTGTAATAAATATCTTGGTTAAATCTCCTGTTATTCTGCGGACTTATCGCTCTTAAAGGAAATCAAATTCACCTGAGAAAACTACACCAATAACATCACAGTGGAGGAATATTGTTTAAAGTTGTACCTTGTGAGTTAAAAGGATTGAAAAGTCATAGTACTACTTCTGTCAGATATTATTCCAAATTTCCATCACCTGTCCACCACCACTTCTTATCACTGACATATTAGGACCTAATTTGAACTGACGGCTAACTTAAAACATAATATTCTATAAGTATGTTGTTGTTTTTTTCAAGTGGTTCTCACAAAACATCATTGAAATAGATTAATTGTAGAATTCCACTCGACGTTGTCACCTAGTGCATCCTAAGTGATATACCTCTAATGTTGACCACCAATCCCTACTACTAAGCTCGAAAAGCAAGTTGATCTTTACCTTTTCTCACAAACCCATTTAGCAGTTGGTTCACAGGTGAATCTCGTTGTTATGTCATACTATGAAATTCCAAATAAGTGCTCAAAAAGGAAAGAGTGCAAAGCCCTTACAGGCTTAGATATTAACATTTTTATAAATACTGTTTTATCTTTCTACAGAACATGTAATTAGCCATACTCATTACTGGGCTGACTTTTGGTTATGATCTATGGAGATAGTTTGCTTTGATCAGAAGTTAATATTAATATCAATCGCAACCATATAATGCAGAAAGATGGTAGAACATATTTTGATGGCTATCCATCTGAACAAGTTAGTTTCTTAGACTTTCACTTTTCCTCATCCAAATCTTTGTACAAAGGCAGATAAATTCTCGGGACACCATAATCAAATTCATCATCATTTGGGTCGAGGTTATAGGTTACACCTCCCTTATCACTATACAAAGATTCCTCTCTGTCTTACTTAGTGTATCAGTCCAGTCAATGTACAACAGGCTCACCAGAAATGTTTAGCTTCAGTTTAATGTCATGTTATACAGATATATGTGCACCACATGATCACCGAAACTCGCTTTTCTATATATTTAGCAGGTTTACCACATGGTATAGAAATAGAAAGGGCTGCTTCCTATATTGCTGATGCACATCACAGCCAAACCCAGTCTCTATGTTAAAATTGTATTTCCTAAAGAGTCTGGTCATAACCTCTTCTCTGACATATATTGCATTGCCCATTTGTGGTCATGTTAAATCACGTGCTTTAACTGTAGTATTTCATAGACATTCCACTGTACCTACAAATATTCAGATATAATTGCAGTAGTTGGAGATTATACATCAAACCTGTGGGGAGTGTAACACTGGCTGAACCTTAGGTTTGATAAGAGGTTGGACATCTGTACCTTTGTCACCCTATATGCCATGGCGGCATAAGGTAGATTATCAATCCAGTTGATCCACTCAAAATGTACAAACTTTGTAAGCAAACACTTAACTGCTTATACCATCTTTTTTAGTATATCACTGGATTATAGATGGTATGGTAAAGTATAAGTTTTCAACACTTCTAAGACATGATAAAAATCGTTAAACGGTGAATAAAACGGGTTTAAAATTCAAACATTATGGACTGCTCCCCTTGTTTGTTTTGTTTTGGAATTTCGCGCAAAGCTACACGAGGGCTATCTGCGCTAGCCGCCCCTAATTTAGCAGTGTAAGACTAGAGGGAAGGCAGCTAGTCATCACCACCCACCGCCAACTCTTGGGCTACTCTTTTACCAACGAATAGTGGGATTTACCGTCACATTATAACGCCCCCACGGCTGAAAGGGCGCTGCTCCCCTTCTATTGTATGATGATGAGCTGCACCAAAGTAAAGTCGCGCGTTGATAATTTACACTGTGATTGTATATTATCCAAACAACCAAAAGTGCCACACCAACAAAATGCCTATAAAAGTACAGGTAGTTATACTGTTCCCATCAGTAGTATGGTATTGCACTAATGGCTTCCAGGATAGAAATGGCTCAAAAAATGTGTAGAAATCAAAGTTTGAGTTGTGAAGCCTACTTCGTGCAACAGTTTGAAGTGAAATTTCATGTTTCAGTAGGATAAGTATGGTAACTCTGAACAGGTTACATGAAAGTGATACTATTGATAATAGAAACGCCCCAGGTATAAAAATTCATACTCTTTAAAAGTGGTGTCAGGTAGCTCAAGGTACGTTCTTTACCTAATACACGATAATCAAATATATATCTTTATATCAGAACAGTAATAAACATAGGTAAAGTTATTCAGAAAACAGTTTTCAGATGAAATAGAAAAACCAATGGAATGAGCGTAGCTGAAGAAAGGTGCTCTTTATAGAAGAATATATATGGAAAATTTTTGGCAATGATCAACAGTAGTTTGTTTGATAGCAAAGAGGAGAACGGTGTCATATATAACGTAAAACGTCTACTGTGAAGCATGTTGGAGGACCATTACGAGTGTGGGCTTCATTTAAGCCAGTAGTTTATGACACCCTTACTACTAACAGGCACAAGAATATTTTTATCAATCGTGTCATTCCCTATAAGTTTATATGGAAACTGAGAACGTCGAGTGGCAAGCAAGCAGCTTGGGTGAATTTTGGGAAACAATACAACACGTTTGGAATAATATTACATTGTTAAACTTATGGTAGCTTATAAACAAGGTATACTAAAGTAAGTACAAATACCAGTGCACTTTATAGCTTATTCCCTTTTTTTTGTATTTTATGCAATAATATAATGGTAAATGGACCATTTAGTTGCAATTACTATGTATTTACATAACTATTTCGAACATTGTATGTGTCACCATTCCACATATACAATGTTACAGTTCTCTCTCCTGTACCTCTATTTGCTTATTTAATTGCACTACGTTGGCCATGCATTAGCCTGTTTTACATCAGTTTGCTTACAAGTTAGATTGGGGTTCTTTACCTTTTCAGTTTAACTGTTAGTCAACTCCAACAACCAGCGGTTCGAGTAAATTTCAGTGCTGGAAGATCTGGTCATTACCGTCACGATATTTTGTCTTGGGTCAGAACCTTCTACAAGCATAGTCTTGGGTACATGAAAGGTAACCTTTTCCCATTTTTGTTGTTCTTGTCTGGTCAGTATTGCAAACAAAGTTTAATATTTGTAGTGAAATTATACTTTTCAGTTTCTTTAAGGTTTCTCAACGCATTCATGGCCCACTCTTACTGTAAGTTCTAGTCCATATAAAACTTTCAGAGACAACCTGGTCTCCAGTAAGCTAATACCAGAGGTTTTATTAAAGATTATCTTAGCTGTTGAAATTATTTTCCACAGTCCTCAAGCTAGCCAAAGCATGGATGAAGTGTAATTAGAGTAGTCAGCAGTATTGTTGTTTCTGACTTGAGCAAAAAAAGGCATTAAGATATTTGTACAAGACAAAACAACTGAACTGTTTGTACTACTCCAAGAGGAGCAACGGGTACGATTATATTTAAGTTAGAAAAAAAGCAGGCTGACATGGTGAAAAGAAAACAGAAACATAGCTATAGAAAATAGTATATACATACATATACATATATGTGTGTGTGTGTGTGCGTATACACATACACGTCTGGTAAACATTTCCAATTAAATTAATATAAGTCAGATTTTATATAAAGACGATAAAAATATAATTAAAATGTGGGTTTTTGCTTTATTATGAAACTGTAATACATGGAATTAGAAAAAGAAAGAAGCAAAAACAAGCATTATGAATAAAAAATCAATAATTTTTATGTTATTTATCGTACCACTCAAGAGTATAACGCGCTACTTATTTTATCAGAACAACAATGACAGGAAATGCTATGCACAGAGGAGTTTCTGTTTTGCACAGAGATAACAATCCGTAGAAATCCTGTAAGCTTTGATCACTGTTTCAAGACTGAAACCGTGCTTTTGATGAATTCAGCAGGACACGGTTCTACAGGCTTTCGTGAGCACCCAAGTGTGAGAAACGTTGACGTTGAATTACCAGGATGTGCACAGCTAAACCCACAACAGTAATAAGGACAATCCAATATTAATGGGATTTACAATTTGATAGGTAATTAAGAATATATGAAAATAAATCGAAAACTAAAATACTTTATCTCACATTTTTTGTGCTTCAGCATTTTATTTACAATTGTTACTATAAAATCCCTATAAAACATTACATGTATCATCTTAGGATGAAGAAGAGACAAGAACGACCATTTTTGAAGACATTGAACAAAAAAAAGCATTGGTATGTTCGTGTCCTCTACGTTTACTTGATTTTTTAATTCCCACAACTTCTTACAATTCGATTTGAATTTAGCACTCTAAAATCCCCTAGAACCTAACGTTTAGAACATCGGAAGGTCTTGAGTGGGCCCCAAAGACGAAGTCAAGGGTTTTATGATATTTGAATGGTGATTAGATAAAATTGAACAGCTACATGATGTGCATGAATGTACTTATATGCAAACTGGATGAAGTTTTGGTTAAAGAAATAAGGCTGTTTTATTACATGTTGTCAATGTTACTCTTGTATTTTTGCTAATTTTTATTGGGTTTGTGGAGATCTGCAATTAAAGTATAACCAATTAAAGACAGAAGTAAATAGAACTAATTTCAGAATAAGATAAAAGCAATACCAAAAAATATTAGATTGCTAATAAGGCTAGTTTCCCTTAGGCTAGCTTCTAAGTAAACATTGTGTATATTAAGACAAAGAGAAATAAAAAATTAGGATACAGTGAAGGGAATATTAAAAAAGGTTAATGAAGTTGGTCAATATGATCCAAAATTGTTTAAAAACAAAAACAGATAAATATGACCTTACTTAGTAAGGTCACAGACGCATTTTCTATAATTATATTCATAAACTTGCCATGAGAGGAGAGTTTGAAAAGTTAATAACACTGAAACAGTTGAAAGAAAAATGTTTAGAAAAGAGCATTCAATACCTTCTTAGTTGTTGTTAAACAATCAGAAAAATACTATAAAGTTGTATACTAAAATAATTGTACGCACCAAACAGAAAAATAACTATAAACCTGTATACTAAGGTAGCAGTACACACCAGACAGAAAAACAAACAAATTAAATTTGTCTTCTTAAGAAACTGTACACATCATATAGAGAAAGAACTGTAAACCTGTATACTAAAATAATTGTACATATCAAATAAAAACATGTGAAGTTGTATACTACAGAGTTGTACACACTAAACAGAGAAAGGACTGTAAACCTGTATACTAAAGTAACTGCATACACCAAACAGAGAAACAAACAAACCAAATCTATCTTCTTAAGAAGCTGTACACACCAAACAGAAGAAACACTGTAAACCTGTATACTAAAGTAATTATACACACCGAAAAGAAGAAACACTGTCAACTCATATACTAAAGTAATCATACACCAAACAGAGAAACAAACAAACCAAATCTATCTTCTGAAGAAGCTGTACACACCAAACAGAGGAAACACTGTAAACCTGTATACTAAAGTAATTATACACACCGAAAAGAAGAAACACTGTCAACTCATATACTAAAGTAATCATACACCAAACAGAAGAAACACTGTCAACTCATATACTAAAGTAATCATACACACCAAACAGAAGAAACACTGTAAACCCGTATACTAAAGAAATCATACACACCGGAAAGAATAAAAACTGTAAACTCGTATAATAAAATACACTTTTGTAACAAAGTAGCTGTACATACCATAAAAGTATAGACTTATTCAACTAACAACAAATCATTGACAAAATTATGTTATTCTTTCAATCAGCCTTGCAGACTTCCTGGAACTTTGTAGTGGTCAAAAGTGATATTAATGCTTCCTTCTAATCAAAGGTACAATGTAGAAAAAGGTTTATTGTGTCTATTGTTCTCATATGTTAAGAGGCAATTTTTAACTTACTTCAATGCTTGTCATCTCAAGTTCTTTAGGTTATATTCTTTAAACGATCTTATGAGAAACCTAGTGGAATAATTGGTTCATATTTAACGCCATGTTAACAACCATTCAACACTAATCTAACACCTTATAACATAAGCACGTAAAACGTCAATACAGTTTTTCAATGCTTGTCATCTCAAGTTCTTTAGGTTATATTCTTTAAACGATATTATGAGAAACCTAGTGGAATAACTGGTTCATATTTAACGCCATGTTAACAACCATTCAACACTAATCTAACACCTTATAACATAAGCACGTAAAACGTCAATACAGTTTTTCAATGCTTGTCATCTCAAGTTCTTTAGGTTATATTCTTTAAACGATATTATGAGAAACCTAGTGGAATAACTGGTTCATATTTAACGCCATGTTAACAACCATTCAACACTAATCTAACTCCTTATAACATAAGCACGTAAAACGTCAATACAGTTTAAAAACATACAGAACTGTCAAACATACTCGATTTGTGACAAGTTTTCAAAGCCTTAATGTACTGAGCGTTTTAAAAACTGTGAACCGTTAGAATATTATCATATCAAGCTTTAAAATAAAATGATGTAATCTTGATTACTGACTGAAACTTAATACGTTACTTACACTATTCTTTGCATGAAATATCTCTATGAAGCAAAACAAAATCTTGATCATTTTATAACTATCTATAAGGCGTTAAAATTGTTCCGTTTATTACATATATACACATATACTGATGAATCAAAGTACGGATAAACGTAAACGTTATATATAAAAAAAATGGTTTATTGTATATCACAATTCAGTTTATTTAATAATTCCGTAAAAAATTATACATACCTTTTAAGATCAAATAAAACTTTATTTTAATGCTACTAAAGATGTTTTACAAGTATTTAAGGTAAATACATTGGCCTCTCCCAGAGGCACAGCGGCATGTCTGCGGACTTACAATGCTAGAATCCGGGTTTCGATGCCCGTGGTGGGCAGAGCACAAATAGCCCATTGTATAGCTTTGTGCTTAATTACAAACAAACAATAAATACACAGTGTTATGAATACAGTCTAAAACACTAGTTTTTAGTTTGAAAACACATTCA
>NW_013666239.1:358431-374246 GCF_000517525.1 Limulus polyphemus
CAAATGTGTATTATAAAATGTAATATAATTTTTCCTTTACAGAGTTTAATCGGGACTCAAAAGTTTCTTTAGATTCAATGGACATCAATAAGATTAAGTAAGAGTGGCAAATTTCCTTTGATATTCACTGCAGATCTATAGTATTGAAGTTTTACACTAACGCTCTCCTTTTAGTTGTTACACGACTCTTCAGCTCCCTTTAGATCGGATTGAAATCTCTTAAATTGAAGAGCTCGTTTGGCGCCGCTCCATATTCTAAAGCGAGATTTGATTATTGGATTTTCGCGGCAAAAGAAACAGAACTATATGCTAAGCACCAAAAGAGCTCTTGTTAGTGTCGTGCGAAAGCAAAAAATGCATCATTTTCAGATTTATAAATATATCCTTGAATGTGTTTCGCGTATCTCACTCACAAAAGAAGACACTTTCTTTTGTAATAATGATAATGCGGTGGACACAAAGTAAAAAAATCAAGCACTAGAACAAAGACTCGATTTACTTTAACACACAACTTGTAGTTGCTTGTATATTTATTTTTACTGAAACTTCTACTTTTACTTATATATATTATGTTTAACTTTTTATCATTTTTATGGTGTGTACCTTTAATATTTGTTAATATATACATTGAATCATTAATTTTTGTTCAATGATAATATTTCAAGAATTGTAACATTCGATGGTTTTGACAACTGCAAGTGATACAGATTTACAGAGTTTCAATAAGACTCCAACCAGGCTCTTTATGAAAGAACACTACTTTTACCTTGATAAAACTGCGTCTCTTCGAATAATTTTCTATATGTGGTACAAGTTTTGGAGAATGTTGAAATAACAACATTACCTTTTCATTTTGATAAGCCGTGACGGCGATAAAATCAGTCTCTTTAAACACGTAAGTACGGAACATGCTGTAAGGGAGCTTAAGAATGTCATTCGTCCGTACTAGGTGGAACCTAGGTTGGTACTTGTGCATAGAGTTCAGGATCGTCTAGCGAAAGAAGAAAAATCAAGTTTGAATATTAGGACTGAATTGAGGACGTATAAAATATTCACATGTAACACGTGAAAATCTACATAAGTATACTTGATGTGGGCCTGTAAAAATCCACAAAAAACAACAAAATATCATAATTTTATGATAGACATTTATAAAACCTCTATATACATAAAATACGCTAAATAGTTTATGACCGATATCTCTAAAGCCTTCTGCAGTGGGTATACATGAAATATCACGCGTGTGTCAAACATCACCAAGTCTGTTTTACTTTGAATATTGATCACAATAGATTTATTCATCATATACTTTATAGGTCTATTAATCATGGGTTCTTAGGAATGCTTCAGTATTTTGGGCATGAATGTAACACAGGATTTACAGCATTTTTAGCAATAATTCCGTTTCTACATTTATGTTAAGTACTATACTAACTGAGATACTAAAAAGTTGCCAAAATAAAGTAGAGTAATGTTTAATATATGTTATCAGTATTAATTATTTAATACAATGGCCAATGAACTGAACTACCTGTTTCAAAAGCACACGTGAATCATAGTAAGAAAATTATTTGGTTAACTGATATGGAGAATTAAATTAAAATATGTATAAATCGACCACATTAGGGAAATTACTCTGTCTCACAAGCTTTCAAGGTCCTGACAAATCTAAATCTGTCAAAAGTGAAAAACAAAACTACGCATTGTACAGTGAATCTTCTCCCACAAAAAAAAATATTACAGACAGCAGGTACAAGGTGTTGTCATTTGAAATTCTACAAATCTTGTGTAACTTTCAAACACTTTCATAGCAAAACAATGAGTCAATATTCTGTAAATATACAAGTTAACAACTGACTAGATATGTTTTATTAGATTAGATAGAGACACAACAGCCCACAGATGCCCAGTTAAAATGATAGATGCATCATTGTCTTACCAAATATGCCATAACAAATATAAACTTCGGATATACAATGGTCAGAGTCTATAAACAATATTATATATTGTTTTGCTAAGTGAAAGAGTAGCAATTTATAGATACAATTAAAGTTGCCTGGTCATGAGCGTTAAGACGACATCTTCAAGTGGCAAAGAACACAATAGAAAAGCAGCACATATATTCATTAAAGTTGCCTGGTCATGAGCGTTAAGACGACATCTTCAAGTGGCAAAGAACACAATAGAAAAGCAGCACATATATTCATTAAAGTTGCCTGATTAGGAGATTATTTAGTAAAATAAGATAAAATTGTTCACTTTCATTTTATTTATTGATAACTTAAATGTTTAAATAAATGTCATATTGAATTTCACAGTTATTTATGTTATCCTAATCCTGTAAAGTACAAACGTTTATTTCTTCTTCGTTTATGACCAAAGCCACAGAAGTTTTCGGATACATGAGATGGGGATTGGAAATGTTGTTTTAAGCTAGTATCTAATATCCATGTAGTTTTTACCCTCGACCCTCGGAGGGGGAGGCGAAGATATTATATTTTGGTCCGAATGTATGTATGTTTTCAATAGATAAAATTCGTGCCAATTAGAGCATTCTAATTCTCTTGAAAGGTTTTTGGAAGAAAGAAAATCAAAATATTTCACCAGGTATGAAAAGTAAATCTACTTGCCCGAATTCTTACTTTCATCTTTCCAATTTTTTTAGAGCTTGAGATAAACCAAAAATAAACGGAATATTGATGATGGCAACAGCTTGTTTAGTAGTTTTAGTCGATTTATTGGAAATATGTGATAACTCTAAAGATATATCTAACTAATTACGTTAAAGAGATGTTGCTGTTGCTTTTTCAGTTTAAAACTGAAAGTTGAACACATCAGAGACAAGTTTCTTAATCCAACTGTTGTTTCGCTGTTCTGATTTTTTGTCACCTGAGGATTCCCTGGTAACTTAATGAAAAGGGGTGGTATTTGCGTTTATATTGAATTATTTTTGTGTGCAACACGTCCTTGCTTTATGTATTTAAAACGGCACTAAGTAAATCACTGGAAAACACGTTATTCAGTGACGGCCCCAAGACTTTAATTGTGGATATTAGTTAAAAAAAAACACATGATTTCTCTCATTTTCTGTCTTATGTCATTCCTAGCATTGAATTGTTGTTTAACTAAGTGATATATATATATATATATATATATAAATTAAGAGCTCATTCGTATAAAATTTATAGAAAATATTTACATGTCTTTCTTTGAAATAAACCTTATAACCTTAAGCAACAGTAACCTCATTCTGGTCTTATTCCAATTGTGAATATATACATGGTAGTGGTAGCGTCTGTAACATTTAAAAATTATGTTTACAAATAAACCTTATAACGATAAGCAACAGTAACCTCATTTTGGTCTTATTCCAATTATATATATACATGGTAGTGGTAGCGTCTGCAACATTTAAAAATTATGTTTACATATAAACCTTACAACGATAAGCAACACTAACCTCATTTTGGTCTTATTCCAATTATATATATACATGGTAGTGGTAGCGTCTGTAACATTTAAAAATTATGTTTACAAATAAACCTTATAACGATAAGCAACACTAACCTCATTTTGGTCTTATTCTAATTATATATACATGGTAGTGGTAGCGTCTGTAACATTTAAAGATTATGTTTACAGATACACCTTATAACGATAAGCAACAGTAACCTCATTTTGGTCTTATTCCAATTATATATACGTGGTAGTGTCTGTAACATTTAAAGATTATGTTTACATATTACAATATTATGCCACAATATGTACATAAAATTAACAGAATGTACAAAGAAAGTCGGACCGAATTTAGCGTGTATATTGTAACATGTACACTGATGCTTTATTTTTTGTTTAGGAATAATAAATGATGATTTAATTTTGCTCCGCAGATGTTGCGTATATGACTGGGTTTTGGTTTTAGTTTGCGTGTTCGTTGTTTCTTGTGTATATATACGTAGGTTCACTTACATTTGCGATAGAGAATGACATTGCTGAGTTCAAGAGATGGTCTTTTGGTGTGTGTGTCATGATCAATATCTTTATATAATGAGTAATACTGAACGCAATTTCCTCTGGTATTATTTTTAGTTCATTTTATGTCAAACTGTCAAAATATCACAACTTCGGAGATTAAAACAATCTTGCTATCGTCATAACAGATGGAAGAATGAAACCAAAACAACATTTTACAGTCTGGTATTTGACTTGTGGCCATCATGTTGATTCACGTGTTGCTAATTCAAACGATACATCTCATCAAGACATGGCAACTCTCGTGAAGAGTCTACCATTTCTGTTGTTTCTTCTATAGTTATAATTTTAGGATACCACTATTTTTATGTCTTCTTCATAACTATTAAATCTCAATTGGTTTATGGCAAATTAGAATAAGGTGAAGGCTTTGTTTTGGGTAAGTATTTAAGTTTCTAATACAGTAAATATCTATGTTTAAAACCTACATTTCCCATTATACATGAATAACATAAACAAAGTAAGAACAAATTAAAACAAAAAATAGATATATAATAGATTGAAATATTAGAGAAACAAAAGATATTATCAGAGTGATATGGGATTTGAATAATAAAAAAATGCTTAAAGTAGTTGTAGGGAGAAAACATGTGATTAATATTTTGGCTATTCTGTGAAGAGTCCAAAAGAGATATCTTGCTAAGTTATTGGCACACTTTATTTCATTTTTATGCAATTTCAACTTTTAGTTTTCTCTTTTATTTTCAAAAATTCAAATCAATATAACTTGAAGACAAACTGGTAGGAAAACCGCAGCTTAACTATCAAACTTAAAGCCAAACCAGCTGACTTAAGGGCTACAAGAAGAACAATCATTCACAATTATTTTCTTTAAAAAAAAACAATAACAACAAAGTTCTTAATATATAGTATTTCGAAGTATATTATCCGCATGATTATTAATTAACATGTATAGTAATGTTTTTACTTTATTAGGTTTAGCCCCCAAAATTCCGAATCCATGATTAAAATTGATGTAACTGGGATGGTTATTAACACTGTGATTCATCTAATAGTTGATCAGTTTAAAAATAGAAGTAGAGCTAAGAATCTTGTCAGCAAGACATTGAGTAGTTGTTTTTATTTTACAGTGTTTCATTAAATTTTACGATTTGATTTTTGATACCTTTTGATACCTTGATAATACTTTTCGGAGTTTTCTTTATTGTGAGCGAATCATGAAAAAACCTTTGACCGGTTTGGGTTTCAGGATTGCCAGGTTTTAACTATGGTAGGTTTCTCTTCGTCCCTACCAAAAGCAAATAGTGGTTGCAGTGGGCCTCATGCCCACCCGGCCGGTGGATCCCGTTCGTTCTACCTGCGGTAAACAGTTCGCTACCATTACCCGACGTAAGATGGTACATTTGGAACGGGTCTATTAAGGTAACACAATACTAACTAAGGATTAGAGCTACAGGACACCGAAAAGACCCTGTTTGGTCATTGAGGGAAAACTATATTGCTTTGGGCTAAACGTGTTAGGGCACTATGAAGCATCGATAGCGAACAGTTAGGAGTACGATAAGTAAACAACATACCAACTAAACTGAGTTCCCTGCCCGAAATCCACCCAAAGCCACCGCCTCTGAAATTAGTAAAAACAAATATTAACGACCCCCTCAAGACTTAAAATGACTCATCTCAGGCGTTTGTTTGGACTGTGGCTACCAAAGTGATCATCATGCCGCTAACGCATGCGCGATCGTGTATGCACAGACAGACAGACCTCTATGTGGTTATTTCTACGAGAACAGAAAATTAAGCTTCTAAAACCCTGACTAAACTACTTCAGCATTCTATTTAATGTGTGGTTTCAAGCTATAAACAGCAAATAAAAAGTACCAGATATAATCTAGCATGGAAAGAAGGCTAATTAGGCGACTTAACGGACAAGTTAAGCCTTGAAGAGAGAGATACGATATCGAAGTAGCTTCACTTACAAAGCCATGTTTATCCGAGATGTTATTGGTGAGCTTTAGCTTGTGGAAGGACACCACTTTTTGCATCCACTGTTCTCCTGTACAAGGTGAGTCTGGGTGTATATACATCCGCTTGGGCATTTCCGGGTCAGCCTTGCCGGCCAACATCCAGCGGCTGTTGTGAAACTTGTACCTGCAGTCGTCAGCTGCCACGATGTCCATCAACATGATGTATTTAGCTTTCTTGTCCAAGCCGGAAACTCGGACTTTGAAAGCGGGAAACATTCTCCTGAACAAAACCAAGAATGTGAACAAAAGTTTAATAAAATGATTTATCGATTGAATACATATATAATACAGTGACTGGTTTTATAGTATTAATGTGATTTCTTTCTTTCGGACTATAATTAAAATTTAGCCAAATTTATGTAATAAAATGATTATTTATTTCTAACACAAAATAAAGATATTTTACTCAAAGGTAATAACTTCTCAGAAAATGTTCCTTTTTATGTTTATCTAAATACAATTACATTTAATGAAAAAAAAACATTTGCTAAATGTTCATGAAAACGAGAAATATATTTGAAAATGATATTCCATACATAGTATAAATGTATATAAAGTATAGTGTTTAGTATACCCAAAAAGATAAGTTACTTATAATTGTTCCTCTATAAATGTACACACAAATTACTCTAACATTCATACTCTATACAAAATATATTTCGCTGTTTATAAAACTAAAGTTTAACCTCCAAAAAAACATTTTTTGATTTTTCTTTATCCTTTCGAGATATCAAATATTATTTATTCCTTTTTACGCGCTATTATGTAAGTGTAACTTTTACAAGTCTACAAGCTAGAAAAACAACATTATATTACAATTATTGCGAGTTCCCTATTAACAGTTCTCAATGCGTCTTAAGTTTGTGAAAAGCTGAGAATGATCAGTGATATCTGACTCAGCTAAATTCTTAATTAAATTTTCGCTAAATGCTATGATAATAATTTTTACTATTCATGCACGGTGAAGGATAATTTAATGTTATTAGAATATTAAAAGCTGGGGCTCATTGAGCAAATGATAACATGAGAAGTGGTGAAAAAGGTGTTCAGCATATCACATGTTTTTAATGTAAAGTCATACTTCATCAATTCCTGTGTTTCTTATGGCATAACTTATCATTTATATAGTGTATACGATAATGAGACGATTGGTTATACAGATTGAATTGCAGCTTCATTTCATCACCACTAGTAAAAACAGACATCGATCGAAGCGGTGCACATCCTAACCAAATAATTTAAAAAAAACCTGTAATTAGTCTTCATTACTCAATCAAGCCGAAAATATGCCAATTAAATTAATTCAAACATTTTCTACTACTCTTTCGACAGCTAAAAATAAAACCATTTCTAAGTAAACGATTGAATGAAGCTTTCTGACATCAACCAACTAAAAGTTATTAAGTGCTGACATTCGTTAAAAAATGGTCCAATGAAAGCTTTATTTGTTTATGTTTATCTGCCGCTTATTCAATACTATTTACTTATAGTAAACCATGCTGTAGTTCACTCAAGAATATTCAAAGGTCATCTGGTGACATCCACAGTAATTTTTGAAATAAGTAAGAAGTGGAGAAAGATGGGTATGAAATAAATGTTATGGAGTTAAAAGATAGATGGTTGAACTTACTCTTTGAGGTAGAACCTTTTGGTAGAGAATTAACCTTCGTTACTGGTGCCTTCAAACACCATATTCAGCCCATCTAAGATGTCATCTCTGGGGTGGAGTGATAAATTTGAAATATATTTCTAGATTATGATATCTGATTCTGTTATATTCCAGTCTTTTAGTGCGTATGTGAATAGAAAACGTATTTTCAAATCTAATTCTAAATATGACCACTTCAATTGGCATGTATAAATATTTTCTGAGCGCTTTTGGGTTGTTATTTTTAGTTTACATTAAATTGAGTAAGTATGCAAACAACATAGACTGTAAAACAAATAATTTTTTCATAGCACAGTTTTCCTGCCAATTTATATAAACTTCATCTTGATCCTTGTATATGCATACATTTCAATTACATTTGTAATTCGCAGGAACTGAATTGAAAATCTGGTAGCAAACCTAAATTGAAAACAGAGTCCATATGTATCCCACCTGAGTAAATAATCTCCTAATGCCTTAGTGTTTTACAGGAGCCAATAACAATATAGTGTTCAATAAATCCCACCTGAGTAAATAATCTCCTAATGCCTTAGTGTTTTACAGAAGCCAATAACAATATAGTGTTCAATAAATCCCACCTGAGTAAATAATCTCCTAATGCCTTAGTGTTTTACAGGAGCCAATAACAATATAGTGTTCAATAAATCCCACCTGAGTAAATAATCTCCCAATGCCTTAGTGTTTTACAGAAGCCAATAACAATATAGTGTTAAATAATATAATGATATAAAAATTAAATACATTTGAAATACTTTTATTTTTTAGTAGATTATACTTTAACAAAACATTAACTGTTAGTGGACGTAGTTACTGATGTATGTATATATATAAGTACATCATCGAATAACGAATACAACGTGACTGTTAACCAGCTAGATATGCAAGGTTTTATTAAATCGTGTTTCTAACTAGTCTAACCTGACAACCAGTCAGCCAGATGTACGATGTTTTATTACACATTGTTTCTAATAAATGCAACATGACAACTAATCAGCCAGGTGTACGATGTTTTATTAAACATTGTTTCTAATGAATGCAACATGACAACTAACCAGCCAGGTGTGTGATGTTTTATTATACATTGTTTCTAATGAATGCAACATGACAACTAATCAGCCAGGTGTACGATGTTTTATTAAACATTCTTTCTAATGAATGTAACATGACAACTAACCAGCCAGGTGTGTGATATTTTATTATACATTGTTTCTAATGTATGCAACATGACAACTAACCAGCCAGGTGTACGATGTTTTATTAAACATTCTTTCTAATGAATGTAACATGACAACTAACCAGCCAGGTGTGTGATGTTTTATTATACATTGTTTCTAATGAATGCAAAATGACAACTAACCAGCCAAATGTTTGATGTATTATTATACATTGTTTCTAATGAATGCAAAATGACAACTAACCAAACAGGTGTACGATGTTTTATTATACACTGTTTCTAATGAATGCAAAATGACAACTAACCAAACAGGTGTACGATGTTTTATTAAACATTGTTTCTAATGAATGCAACATGACAACTAACCAGCCAGGTGTGTGATGTTTTATTATACATTGTTTCTAATGAATGCAACATGACAACTAACGAGCCAAATGTGTGATGTTTTATTATACATTGTTTCTAATGAATGCAACATGACAACTAACCAGCCAGGTGTGTGATGTTTTATTAAACATTGTTTCTAATGAATGCAACATGACAACTAACCAGCCAGGTGTGTGATGTTTTATTATACATTGTTTCTAATGAATGCAACATGACAACTAACCAGCCAGGTGTGTGATGTTTTATTATACATTGTTTCTAATGAATGCAACATGACAACTAATCAGCGAGGTGTCCAATGTTTTATTAAACATTGTTTCTAATGAATGCAACATGACAACTAACCAGCCAGGTGTACGATGTTTTATTAAACATTGTTTCTAAAGAACGCAAATGATAATTAAACAGCCATATGTATGAGGTCTCATTGTGTTTTCTTATTTTTAAAACAAAAAAAAATTCCATGTGTTTAGTAGTAAAAATTGTTAGTACACTTGTCATATTATGTTTGTTAGTTAACGCTTACTTGTGGTGTCAGTTTTTCAACTCTGACTTAATCACATCTCAATTATTGTATTGATGTTTGTACGCAGTAAAGTTAATTTACTTTCTATCTCCAATAGGTTTTAATTCAGTGTTTCACTATGTTATTCAACGATAATTGCATATGTATAACACTCTTAATCCTCCTGTACTTTTGAAACTAATAGGAACTTAAATTCTACATGGTGGCATGTAACAGAAAATATCTCATATTTTACATCCAGCTATTCTTATATCAAGTTTGACCAAAATAATAGAAAAAATTACCGCGGAAGTCTTTATAGCTTACATCATAAATATTTAAATGAGAGGTTCTTAATATTTAAAAAGTGCAATTATAGTAAGTGTACGTAAACCCTGTAATTGAGCAAGTCATCTTCACTACTCTCTCCGCCCAGCCCTCAAGAAGAAGAGACATCCATATTAAAGAGGGAGATATAATGTATGTAATATTACGTCACAATAATATTGACATGGCAGTAACCTTTATTGACCCAATAAGGATTTACAATAAGAAGCGTCCTTACTAGCATTTTAACCATACGCCCCTTATTTTAAGAATACCACTGTCGTCTAAGCACAACAAATACAACGCGGTTGAAATGTTATTATAACCCTCCTGACCCGTACTGGGCCAGTAAAGAATAATGTGACTTAGATAATCATAACCAGCTCCTACTCTTTTGTAATACAACACATACATTACCGTACGTATTATGCTTCTTATCAGAGGAGTTTTACACCATAACTAAGTGTTTGAATTATGAAAAGTTCTAAAAGTTCCTTGAGCTTTAATTGCAAGATCCGTTCATACACGAGCGCTAATACCTAGCTTAGTGATGTTTAATCTAAATGACTGAAGCTAACGTTACCCTCACATGTAATTGAACACAAACATAAGAAGGTAACGTTACTATCACACGTAGCCTATGTTATAAAGTTAGGCATAAGGTAACATTGAAAACATCGGTGAAGAGAGAGAGAGTGTGTGTGTGTGAGAAAACAGTCGGCCTTTGGCCAGTCTCTAAGTAATCAGAAAAATTATTGGAGTGAGTGGCCGTTTTTCTAAATTCAGCTGGTATGAAGGCCACAAGACTCCTTGGGGTTATGATAGTTATAATCTGATATATGGGAAACAGGTGCAAGTTCAGAAAAAAAAGAGACGGTTCGATGTGGGTTTGAGAAAATAATGTAAAAGAAGCAGTTCAACGATAGAAATAAAGAAAACCGGGAGATGTGAGAAAGAATGAATAAACTGAAGAGCCGAAGGAAGAAAGTAATATGTTGCCAGTAAGAAGCAAAATCTATTTGTAAATCTATTGTGCCATTGATTACCAGTAATAAACAGCAATTCATTGTGTTTGCATTGGTAGAAGTCAATTCCTGATAAGAAAGGGAAGCGAAGTGCAAGTATAGCAGGATCATAACAACAACAACAAAAAAAAAACAGGAAGCTAACGTTACTGTAACACGTAGCTCATCAGAAACATATATAAAGGCATTACAAGTGCAGTTGCATGAACATGTGCATATTGATTCACATGTATTCTTTGGTTGAGTAGATCAGGATGAGATATCATAATGCAGAGAATAATATAAAATAAACAAATAGAGTGTGTTTGTGAAGTTAAGCACAAAGCTACACAATAGGCTATCTGTACTCTGCCCACCACGGGTATCGAAACCCTGTTTCTAGTAGCGTAAATCCGCAGACATAGCGCTGTGCCACTGGGAAGGGGCCACAAATAGAGATTAGTGACAAGTCGATCTAGATTTTCTGGTTCTATAAATATAGGGTTTGTTCACCATTTACTCAAAACTCAACAGAATGAACTGGACTGAGTGAAACTGGAAAACATAAACAAAATTTTAATATGTATCTTTATGAAAAAAATATAAATAAGTAAAATGTGAATTTATCCAGTATTAATGGTTTTGAGAGTTTGAAAAAAAGGTGTGACCTTTGACCTTTTTCATGTACATATCTTTAAACAAATTTGGTTATTATTCCTGGTTTATCAAATTTACAGATACCGTAAATGTTAAGCAGTCAACTAGACCAAAATACCTAGTTTGTAAGATGTAAAGATAAATAGTGTACACGAATACAAGTTTTACACATATCCAGTGATTATCATTTTTTATGATGCCTGACATGGCCTGATGATAAGAGCAATATGTGAGGCAACGGTTCTAATCCCGTCACAAACATTCTCGTCCTTTCATCTATGAGAGCGTTATAACGTGCCGGGCAATCCCACTTTTAGTTGATAAAGAGTAGTCCAACAGTTGGCGGTGGCTGGTGTTAACTAGCTACCTCCCTTCTAGATTATCACTTCTAAATTATGGATGGCTAGCGCAGATAGCCCTCGAACTCGCGACCCTCAGATTGCGGGTCGAGGGCCCTAACCAACTGGTCATGCCGGGCCTGGGGGGGCACGTAAAAAAGAACAACAATTACGAAACTAGGACTTATTTATTAATTTTATGCATACATATTAAGTTTTTGCTCAGTTTTATTCATTAGCTGTTTTTTCCATATACTTCTTTAGAAAACACTTTACATTATATTCATAAACTTGTAAACTAACGATTTTTATGTTGTAACTAGGAGCTCAAGAACGTGTGTTAAAAGCTATAAAAAGTTCATAAGCTATCACACTTAAGGGATATAAATTATATACTTTATTCCATCTAAACTACTGTTATTGCTTAAACATGTATACGTCTGGGATAACGATGGCGCCATTGCTGCATATCCACACCTGAAACACACACGCAGTATTCTCATTGTATTTTCATTAATAACAACAATAAAAAACGGAGATAAGAATTTAGATGCTGTTGAAACTTTTATATGATTTCATAGATTTTATCAAATTATTCTAGACAGCACATATTAAAAAGGCAAAACATAAAAAGTATTTAAAAAAACATAATGTTTATTGCAACTAAAATAGACGACGGATCGGTGGGTATTGGGGACACGTGCTCACACTTTTAGACAAAGTAGTTCAATGGCCCTCTTCAAAAACAAAAACTATAACATCAAAAATGCAATAAAATTGGTAAAATATAATGTAAAGCCTAAAATGTAGGTCGGGTTGTAGTTGCCAGTATTCTTACTGGATCGTTTAAGTTGCTATTTAAAAATACGAAAGTGCCCATCAAGGGTTGTACATTTTGCTTCCGCCGCCTGTGGTAAATAAAAATATAATAATTGGACTGTCTAAGAGTGGCGTAGCAAGAGGGGGCAGTTGCCCCCGGGCGCAATGTGAAGGGGCGCAAAATTTCCTCTGGCCTATAATTAATAATTATGCCCTCCCCTAGGATATAGCGCAACTGCCCTACGTTAAGTAAATACGACACAGTGTTACGTTATTTGTGTGTATTACGCTTGCAGTTTTAACTTTTAAAAGCCGCCCACTGAAATGCAGTGAGACCGAATTAACATACAGAAGTAAATTACACCATCCCATCATTCATCTGTAGATCAAATACAAGTCCTAGAGTACAACATACAAGTAAGTGTATGTTCAACAAAAAAGAAAATACGAGATTGATGTAACATATTAACTGCTGTGCAAGATTGGGAATATATGCAACAGGCAAGGCCTAGATCTAGATCTAGTAAACATTATAGGCCTAATGTAGTGGCTTGTAATTGCATTGGGTGATTGTAAATGTACTAGACTTTAGGTCTAATTGCAGTTATAACTTTATTTCTAGACCCTACCACATCATCATACAAATTGTAGCCTATATTATAGACATACTTAGACCTATACTAACTATTAAACTAGGCATTGCACTGTGACAGATTTATTGACTAAGTTAATAGATCTAGATGTAACATTTGTTCTAAAAGTTTGGCCTAACAAATCTAAATCTAGAAGTGATGAAGTATGGTTATATTTAGATCTGGGTAGATTCAGTACAAGGTGCTTTCAATCTATGCACCCAAATCTAAGGTCTAGTTTAGATGTATAAAGCTAAATTTCTGTCATTATTATTACATCTAGATCCAAACCTAAGACTAAAAAGATGGAAATAACAGGTCTAACTTTAATGTTAGATCCAAATGTACTAGTGACTTAATCTACGAACTGTAATCTAGCAACACTAATTAGTCAGCCTATATTTAGGTTTTCTCATTCTATCAAAACCTTTAATATTAAATATAGCCTTTGAGCCTCTAGGCTTATATTATGTTATGATTACACCCTTCTCCACAGTGTGTGTGTAATTTTTATAGGTTTAACTACACGAACACTACAGGAGACAAGTCTGAAATTGCTCGAATGGCGTTTTTCAATGTGATTTAGCAACTGCCAGTAATTTATATGGTGCTTATAAGCATGATTTACCAGCATATACACTCATCTGCATTGATTTTCTTACTTTTGTGTCACATTAATTAACATGAGTATGGGTGGTCTAAATAATGGCAGTTAAAGTGAAACCAGGTCCAGATGTGCCTAGCTAGTCCGGGGTTGCAACTATAATTGTATAATTTAAATATAATTTGTAGTTAGGAACTTAGGAAAGTAGGATGCTTCCTTTCATCTGACAACTTGCATGTTGCAACTAAATAGTGTAGTCATTATTTATTAATTATTTATTTAGCCCATTATGTCGAAAAAAGAAAGTGGGGCACAGGGACGCAAAAGAAGTGCACAATTTGCAGCTTCGATGGTGGAGTCAAGCAAATTTATGAGAGCTTTCCTTGCTGGAAGTGATGACACAAGTAAGCCAGCATCTGTTCCTTTTGATGGCAGCAAAGAGGTCAAAGTGCAAGATTGTGAACATGCTATTTCATTTGAAAAAGTAAACAATGAAGAAACTGTTCTCTGTCCTGTTGAAAGCTACAATAATAATAAACAAGAGAATTCCACTTTGTCAGATACAAATCCAAAGAATAGTGTTGCTAAGCTAAAAGAGGATGATCTAATAAATATTTTAACACACAGAGATATTGGATTTATGAAGTTTGATACAACAGGCTCAGCAGTTGTAACACATGCACATCGCACAGAGATTGTTAAAGTTGGAGCACATGAATTTCAACATAAAGAAAGTCCATTTGATGCCAAAGATGGGCGTTCTGTGACTGCATTTTGGTTCAAACGACGCCTTCTGAATGGACAAGAGGTCAATCGTTCTGGTTGGTCTATTCACCTCTACATAAAGCAGCATACTGCTTTTGATGTCTTCTTTTTTCATCTACATATATGACATTCAATAGTCGGTCTGCTTTTAAAACACAGGGTGGATTCTCTAACTAGAAAAAAATTAAAAAGTTAAATGCCCATGAAAATAGTGACAGTCATCATGAGTCATTTGCTGCTTGGAAAGAAACTGAGTGCCGAATTAGTCTTCAAAGTGGCATTGATGAAGAACTGCAAAGGCAAATTCAGCAAGAAAAATAAATAAATGGAGAGATGTATTGTGACGGTTGCTGGATTGTACACAATATTTAGCTTCTCAGAATCTTGCATTTCATGGTCATACTGAGGACATAACCTCAAACGAAAACCCTGGAAATTTCCTGTCAATTTTGCAGTTATTAGCAAAGTATAATCCAGTAATGAGAAAGCATTTAAAACATGTTGCAAACATCAACATCTTATCTTTCACCTGAAATCCAAAATGAGTTTATAAATCTCATGGCTTCACATGTACGAAATTATTGTTTGTCAGCAATTTGTAGAAACAAATACTATGGTGTTCTGTTTGATTCCACACCTGATTTAGCCAATCCTGAGCAATTGGCCCAAGGGATTCGGTTTGTTGATATTAACTTTAAGACAAGAAAGTAGAAGTCAAAGAGTCAAAATTGACTTTATACAGATAAAAGAAAAAGACGCTGCCAATATTGAGAAAACAATAAGCACAAAATTAGAAGCGGATGTAATTTTATTGAGTGATTGTTGTTCACAAGGTTATGATAATGCTGCTGTCATGACAGACGTTCAACAAAGAATTCCGAACAAAAATCCAAAAGCAGTGTTTATAAACTGTG
>NW_013666239.1:374928-377231 GCF_000517525.1 Limulus polyphemus
CCTGAGTGCCGAATTCGTCTTTAAAGTGACATTGATGAAGAGCTGCAAAGGCAAATTCAGCAAGAAATAAATGGAGAGATGTATTGCGACGGTTGCTGGATTGTACACAATATTTAGCTTCTCAGAATCTTGCATTTCGTGGTCATACTGAGGACATAACCTCAAACGAAAACCCTGGAAAACCCTTTCACTTTTGCAATTATTAGCAAAGTATGATCCAGTAATGAGAGAGCATTTAGAGCGTGTTAAAAACAAGCAAACGTCAACATCTTATCTTTCTACTGAAATCCAAAATGAGTTTATAAATCTCATGGCTTCATATGTGCGAAATCATTGTTTGTCAGCATTTCGTAGAAACAAATACTATGGTATTCTGGTTGATTCCACACCTGATTTAGCCCATCGTGAGCAATTGGCGCAAGTGATTCGGTTTGTTGACATTGACTTTAAGACAAGAAAAGTAGAAATCAAAGAGTCATTTATTGACTTTATACAGATAAAGGAAAAAGACGCTGCCAATATTGAGAAAACAATAAGCACAAAATTAGAAGCGGATGGAATTTTATTGAGTGATTGTTGTTCACAATGTTATGATAATGCTGCTGTCATTTCAGGTCATCTGTCAAGCGTTCAACAAAGAATTCTGAACAAAAATCCAAAAGCAGTGTTTATAAACTGTGACTACCATAGTTTGAACTCAGCATGTCTTCATGCTGCAAGTTAGGAAACAACGGTTATTACCTTTTTTGGTATAATTGAAGCCATTTATAATTTATTTGCTCATTCAACAACTCGATGGGACGAACGGCAGCAAGAGCTTAAGATCTCTGTCAAGCGTGAATCAGAAACACGGTGGAGTGCAAGAGAAAAGGCAGTAAAAGTTGTACATGAAAAACTGGATGAATTGCTAGGACTGTTAGAGCAATTAAGTAAGAATGGCAACACGGCTGAAACAAAATGTGGTGCTCATAATATTCTGCAACGCATGCTTACATTTGATTTTCTTTTACTTTTGCATTTGTGGAGAAATCTTTTATCATCTATCAATCGAGTGAAGAAAAGTCTTCAGGACCCAAAAATGAATTTTAGAGAAGTAGCTGCTGATCTTGATTCTTTGAATAGGAAATTGATAGAATCACGTTAAAAGTCCTGTCAAGAAGCACTTAAAATGGGCAAGAATCAATGTGAAACATGGAGATTGACCATTGAAAGAAGAAAAATTCGTCGTAAACGAATGCCAGGTGAAAATGCAGCTGATGCTGGATTGACTGCTGAACAGGAAATTTATCGCATCATGAAGGATGTTACTGATCGCTTGATTACAGGAATAACAGGAAGATTCTCTCGCTTACTAGATTTAGATTCACGGTTTGGATTTCCAACTAGATGTGCAAAATATTGTTTCTGGAGATTTCGAAGACGGAAAATTTAAGAAAGATGTTGTGACTTAGCAAAGAGCTATCCAGGTGATATTGATGGACCAGAATTGTACCGAGAAATTAAAGACTGTAGAATGTTGATAACTAAAAGAACACAAACCGATTTTCCTGAACCAGCCTCCCAGTGGCACAGCGGTATGTCTGCGGACTTAAAACGCTAGAAACCGGGTCTTGATACCCGTGGTAGGCAGAGCACAGATAGCCCACTGTGTAGCTTTGTGCATAATTACAAACATAACATAAAATTCCTGAACCAATGGTTGCAACTGATTTGCTAACATTTATAACTTCATATGGTGAAGATGTTTTCCCAAATTTAAGAATTGCATTGCAGATTCTGTTAACAATTGGGGTTTCTATTGCTAGTTGTGAAAGATCCTTCAGCAAGCTGAAATTAATTCTTACATACTTGAGAACCTCAATGACTCAAGAACGACTTAGGAACTTGGCAATATTAAGTATTGAAAAAGACGTACTTAATACCTTAAATTTTGATAGTTTAATTGATGCATTTGCAGCAGCAAAAGCACGAAAGGTTCATATAATGTAACCATGAATACCATAATGCAAGTTTACAAAACTGTACATATACTTAACTAGATCTTGTACAGGTAAAAGTAGTATTTAATCAATCTGTTTTATAATCCATGTACACCACAAGTGACTGGCTTCTCATATAAAACATACGTTTTAAACTAGGGATATAACAGAGATTTGTTCAGCATGCTTGAAAGATTACTCTAGCTATGTGAGTTTGAACAATACTGGATGACATAAATATCAAAATGGTTTATAAATGATGTAAGTGCACCTAGTAGTGTATACTTCGTTAGTTCCAGGGTTACAGTTGTGATATGTTATATT
>NW_013666239.1:378231-404534 GCF_000517525.1 Limulus polyphemus
GTTTCAAAACTAGGGATATAATAGAATTTTATTCTGCATGCTTGAAACATTACTCTAGCTATGTGACTTTGAACAATACTGGATGACATAAATATCAAAATGGTTTACAAATTATATAAGTACACCTAGTAGGCTATACTTCATTGGTTCCAGGTTTACAGTTGTGATATCGTGAGATGTTATACTGTGACTTTATTTTAGGCCTGTGTAAGGCGGTAGTTAATTCTTTATGTTATTTTCATTAAGTGGGTAATGAGTCACAAAACAAATAATCAAAACATTTCAGAGTTGGGGGCGCCAAAAGTGTCTTTGTCCCCGGGTGCTGAAAACCCTTGCTACGCCACTGCTGTCTAACCATATTCTAAAATATGCTGAAGTATTAGCGTTTGTCATCGTGAGAAATTCTTGTAAGAAAACATAAGGTAAACGAAAAATTAATAATTAGAATTCATCTCATCATGACTGCTGCTATTAAAAACTACTTAAGTGTCTTCAAAATAATTATTTCTTAAAAACTAAATCTTAAAATATGTTAGTTAGTAAATGTCAGGATGTCAGTAAAGGTCACAACTACAGAAAGTGTTTATGATCATTATGCCAATTAAGCAGAAACTACAGTCTTCTTGTCAAAAACACACATGTCACTAAACTTCTAACATAAACCATCTGGCAACAATGTTGTTGCTTTTATCTTATTCCACGGGAAGTAAACTGATTAGTTTGACTATCTTCGGAACAAGAGGAAGTCTATATTTTATATCATTTATATAACAGAGAAAACTGTAATTTACATAAGAAGTACTATACCGTTATCAGTATGGATTCATTATAGATTTTTTTCAGAACTATAGCATAGCAATCAAACATTTACAATAATTAATTATGCAGTCCAGGGTATAGATATGAGCAAAAATTTATTTTCGGCCAAACTTAGCGAGTAATTCCACATGGAATAGTATTTGTGCTAAACTCAACAAGCTGGGAGTTTTAGAATAAAATATGTGTATCGGTAAGTCTAATTAAGTAAACAATGGCACTTTACTAATTTCTAAGTATTAGCGGTAAAACAGATCAAATGAAGTGTCATTTGTGTCTTGGAGGAGAACGTAGTGTACAATACCACTCCATTGATTTGTTTGTTTGTTTTTAATGAAAACTACCATTCTACTAACTTGATATTAATCGCTGAAATTCTTACAATAATGAAGTAAATAAATAATAAACAATCTAAAGTAAAATTTCTTCTGAAATTATTTATTTAACTTGACATTTCTATTCGTGTACAGTCATTGCTATGAATATTTTTATTAATAGAGATGTGCTGTTATATTTATAGGTGGAGCAAAAGGGAGTATGCAGTTGTTCCATTCAGAATGTAGTTTAATTATTAACGTCTAATAAACAACAATTAAATTTGTCTCAATTGTCCTCGTAATATTTTATTTAGTACCAACCGTATAGCACCAACTGTTCACTCACTATTGCCCCACCCTGTACATAATACATATGTGTGTGTAATACATATAATTTTAGAATAATAATAAAAATTACATGTACATCCACAAATAAGATTTGTTTTTGCTGTTTGGTTTCAGGGCACATGGTAATACCTAGTGAACAGCTAAACTTTACAGTCACTCACTTCTGATAACTTTAGTCAATAAAAAATTAATAGTTAATTTGCAAATATGTAACAGAAATCCTCGGAGGTCTTGCCACATAATTATAATAATTATACACAATCCTCCTCAGTTGAACATGAAAGTTCCTACCAACATGGCAATACATTTTAAAATAGCCGTTCACATCGCTTAATAATAACAGGATTTTAATTATTATTATTATTTTGCTTTTCTTACTAAATATCGTTTTTCGCTGCAGATGTTAGATATCTTTTTATTTCTTCGTCTTTTAGGTATCTGTGGCCCAATTACAGGTCCGTATTCTGTCTCCTAAGTTAGCACTTAATTACAAATTTCACATGTCTAACAAAGAGTTATGTATATTTAATGTCATTCGTCATGATGAAGCTTAAATCCTTTTTGACCGATTGTAAAAAATAAAACATTTACATGTATGTATATAGACATACACACATACGTATGTCAGTATGCATAAATATATATAATATTATAAGGGAAGTCTTTATGTCTTCAATCTTATTTCGGTTCTGAACCACACAAATAATTAAACTAATACATTAAGTGTGTTTTCAGGTCTTCTTTTCAAAATATTTGATGAAGGGTAGCATTGAGCTTTTTGATAAATAAATAAACATTTTATCTAGATTGCTTAGTTTTGTTCTATATATTCATTTCATATATTTATTTTCAGTTCTATTCATATAAAGCTTTATCCCTTATTAGTTAAAGTTGTAGATTGTTTAGTTTAACATTGTTTACATTCGTTAGAGAATCTGACTGTTTAACTTTCCTCTATATCTTACAGCACTACCTTCTTTAGACTTCCTGTATATTCATTGGAAAATCTTAAAAAAAAAAAAACTATACATATTTATATAGCGATTTAATACCTCATTGAACTTTGTTGAAGATCTAGGTAGTTAACTCTTCTCTATGTTCAACAGATTGTTGAGCTTTCTCTTATGATTAAAAAATTTGCTTTCTTATAGAATCAGATGATTCAGCTTTGCTAAGAGATGAATATCTATCTTCTAATAGCATCATCATCATTAACATGAGATACATTTCACGTTATTACAATCATTAGAGGCACAGCGTTGGTTGATTGTTAAACGTGCATTTTCATCCAGAAAGTCATTGAATACATAGCTGTAAATGAAAATAGAAATATTTGATGCCCAAAACATATTTTAGTAAAATTAATATGTTTACGTTCCGTTAAAACATGTTTGTGCACAGAAACGCTGTGAACTTCTTCCTATTAGCACTATACGTTTTATTTAAAGCTTTAAAGTAACAAGACACTTTAAATACAACCCGACAAAAAAGTTATATGTTTCAACGGCAATATGAAAAACACATAGGCATTAAGCTAGTTATCAACCAAAATAAAGTAGGAACTAACAACAAAATTTCCGTTTTTATAAGTATCTTAATAAATCCCGAGTTTCAATTCATATACTGTCTGTTACATTATTTAACCTAGCCAGTCAGGACAAGTAAAGTGCAATGGGTGTCTGGAACCAAACGGGTCTGTGCAGATCCACTTTCAACAAACATCAAAGACGCATAATGGCTTCGGGGTAAAGTGATGGATGAGTAATCACACATTCAGTGATGCCAATCATAAGCTAAACCCTAGGTTTCAAACGTGCATATACTATGTCATGCGCATGTATTATTTAATTTTATTTGATATTTATACATGTTAATTTTCACATGTGTTTGTTTTAATTATGATGCATTTTGCCATAAGATATATTCAAACGTGTTTCATTTTATGTTTTTTCATTATACGTTAGTTTAAAGATCGATTACAAAAGGACACATATTTAGCTCATTATCTATACAGCTTCTAAAAAAATGGAAAAACGCCTTATCTTGTGAACTGTAATATACATGCATAAGGTTAACTTCTCCAAAAAGCAAAAAATTGTATATCAAATAATTGAAGTTATCTTTTTATTCTTAGAGTTGCATAAATGCAAAACGACACTGCGCGAAACAAAATGTCCAAGTTTTTCTTTGTATACTAAAAATAACTCATTTTTATTACGACACAATCTGACACAAACTATTTGAAAATATCGGTCGCTACAAAATAACTCGGAAATTAAATAGAATTACATGTGGGACAATGTTATTAATTATACGTTATAGTAAAAACAACAACAACAACATACAATGAGACTTCTTATTTCACGTAGTTACATGAATATAATTAATAGCGAATTCTTAGCTAGGGTTAACAATGCCCTATTGCATTTTTTGTAAACATCTGCCATATAACACTGCTCAAAGAGAATATGTGTGAACTGGGACTGCATAACACTGCTCAAAGAGAATATGTGTGAACTGAGACTGCATAACACTGCTCAAAGAGAATATATGTGAAAACTGGGATTACATAGTAATGGCAAAAGAGAATGTGTGTGAGCTTGGACGGCATAACACTGCTCAAATAGAATATGTGTGAACTGAGACTGCATAACACTGCTCAAAGAGAATATATGTGAAAACTGGGATTACATAGTAATGGCAAAAGAGAATGTGTGTGAACTGGGACTGCATAACACTGCTCAAAGAGAATATGTGTGAACTGAGACTGCATAACACTGCTCAAAGAGAATATATGTGAAAACTGGGATTACATAGTAATGGCAAAAGAGAATGTGTGTGAGCTGGGACGGCATAGCACTGCTCAAAGAGAATACATATGAAAACTGGGATTGCATAGTAATGCCAAAAGAGAATGTGTGTGAGCTGGGACGGCATAGCACTGCTCAAAGAGAATATATGTGAAAACTGGGATTGCATAGTAATGCCAAAAGAGAATGTGTGTGAGCTGGGACGGCATAGCACTGCTCAAAGAGAATATGAGTGAGCTGGGACTGCATAGCACTGCTAAAAGAGAATGTTTTGAGGTTATACTCTTTATTCTGTTTAAAACAACATACATTCGGTGTATAAAAACGGAAATGGACGTATTGATGGTTTGATGGTTAGTTAAAGTCTGTCACGATTTCTTTTAAAATATATTTGTTATTAGAGACAGTTTTTAGGTTAAATTTAACCAAGGTATAGACCTATTGACGGTTTGTGGTTATCTACTGCATTTGATAGAACCGGTCACGATTTCTGTTAAAATCTGTTGGTTATTATAGTCAGATTTTTTAGGTTGAATATAACCAAGGTATATATCTATCAATGGTTCGTGGCTATTTGAAACATCTGATAGAATCTGCGCTATCTCTTTTTATAGGTAAGTTAGTGTTATATAACCTATCGACTCCTACGTATTCATTAAAGCTTTATTTAAAATGTATCGAATTTCAAAGGCTTTATTTATAGAGCTGTAATAATTTAACGATACCACATATTTGTTACAACTTTTTGATGTTATAGAAATTATTGATATTTAAAGATACTTTACAACTTCTGTTAGAAATTAACAATTATTAAATGTTGGTTAACTCCCTTATCGATTTAAAAAAGTAATAACAACTCCTGCTAAAAACAACGATCATTTGATCATTTCTGTAATCAAAAACACCTATAATAAAAATAAGTCGCAATTTAGCTTCTCAAAATCGACTAAGACCTCGATGAATTTTACTTGCTTATGGCAGGGGTCGTGTTCACGGTAAAAAAAATATATTTTCGGGATCGATAAGAAAACACAGAAACAAAAGACAAAACAAAATGCTTGGGATGTGTGTTTTATTCTAATGCTTCACTGTTTTGTTTGTATTTAGTTAAATGATTGTATTAATGATAACATTTAGGCTTTAAGCTAAAAAAGTTTCAGAATGACGAGTTTTGATGTGTTGCAGGTACCTTAACAATTTATTCACTAAACTGTTAAAACAACGCTGTTGAGTGAAGTTCTAATAGGATGATTAAGCCTATGAGTTAAATCATACACTTAATGCTCACTAACATAAACTTTTACCCCCCAGTGTCTGTGTACTTATAATGCTAGAAAACGGGTTTCGATACTGTGATGGGTACAGTACAGGTAGCCTATTGTGTAGCATTTTCCTTAACTATTAACAAGCTAAACATAAACTTTTACGTGAAAAAGTCAATAAGTGAAAAGTGAATACGAGCCCCAAAGTAAATGTCAAAATGGGAGTGTTTCATTGATTCCTAACGTTACTACTGAGTCCCCAAAATAAATGTTTGTGTTTAAAAGTGCCCTTTCATTGAGTCCTAAAAGGAGTTACTATTTGGTCCCAGAGAAAAAGTTTATGTTACAACTGTCCTTTCATTGATTCCCAATTTTACAACTCGGTTTCAGATTGAAAGTTTATGTTAGACTCTGTACTTTTACTTATTCCTAACGGGAGTTACTACTTAGTCCCAGAATAAAAAGTTTATATCATAACCGTCCTGTAATTGATTCTTAATGTAACTCATGGTGTAATGAACTTGTCGTTTATCGGTGTTTCACTATTAGTTTTTATCAGCTACACTAATGTTTTTTTTTTTAAGTCTCAACGTACATGTTTAATATACTTCATACGTCTACCGACACTTATGTCATGCCAGGAGATATCTGCTATCCTAAAAATTAACACAATTCTGTCATTTAAGATTTCAACGATATTTCTCCTAGGAAACAAATCAGAGAGAAGAAAATATGCTTGAGAAAGCAAGTATATCTCAAATAGTTAATAGAGTGGAAAACTGAAAAGTTTACAAATAGCATCCCATAAAATATAACTTCTACACGAAAGAGTGCCACGTTTAAAATGTCTACAGTGAAATTACTTTACCTCAACTTAAGATAATATGTGATATATTTTAACTCATTCTTAGAATTAAATATTGAAAAATGCTTCAAATAACACAAAACGAAAAAAGAAATAATATTAAAATTGCTGACAAGACAGCATATGTAACATATGTTCAGTTTTCTCAGTGACTGTAAGTATTTGACTTTCAAAGCTTCTCTCGAAAATACAAATTAAATTACTTATTTAGAATACTTTCAAAATAATAACTCCGTTGTAACAAACAAATACGTTTACCTACTCGTAAAAAAAATCAACTATATTTTGGACTTATTACAACTGCAAAAATGACTTGCAATCTCATAGTATTGCATAGTTGTTTTATGGCCCACTCATGCAAATTAATTATGTGTGTTAGAGTCCAACTAAAAACGAAATTTTACGAAGAAGAGCGTAACATAAAACATAACACACACAAAAAATTCAAGAATTTGCTAGTGACTAGTTCATTGATAAAATGTTTTACTGATATATTTGCTTCGGGTATAATTATAAAAATTCTTATAATATTAATCATAAAACAATAATTATTTACACAAGACATTTGAAAACCATTCGAGGCACGCACTTTACTTTTAGATAGACATTTAATTAACAAACTTAAGAAAATATGTTGACCTCTTTAGTGTCGATCTCACACTTCCACCAAATTAAAGTATATTAGATTCGGTCTTTCGTTACGGACAACTGATAGATTATAAACCATTAGAGATTATAACTCGATAATGACTAGTGATAAAAATGCCAATGGATTTCCAGGAAATGTTATGAAGTAAAGATTTGCAGAGTATATCCATATTTCTCAATGAATTTGTCTTCTACCCCCCCCCTCCTCCCATCGGTGGCTTAGTGATAAGACTGAAAGCTTATAACGCTAAAAATCGGGTTTTAGTACCTTCGGTGGGCAGAGCACAGATAGCCGATTTTGTAACTTTGTGCTTAACAAAATCAAACTTAACACTTTTCAAAATTTTTTTAAGGTTTGGAAATAATGAATATTCAAATCAAAATCAAAACTTTTCTTTGTAAAAGGAGCTGTTAGTTAAAGTAGCAGATTTTGCTTTATTTGGCTATTACTTAAAAAATAGTGTAGTAAAGATTTAGTCCTGCAGGACAAAATTTCAAAATAGCAAGCATAACCTTGACATACGGTTTCAGAGTTTAAGAAGGCAAATTGTAAATTTCTAATGCAGAAGAGAGACTATAAGCATTTGATTAATATTTTATTGTAGAACCAAACAGAACCTACAAACACACAAGATCAAAATTCTAAAACAAGATATTGAAATGTATCATATCCTTAAAATATAATTTCTATATCCTACTAAACAAGTTTAAAAGGTTTAGTATATAAACAATCATTAAAAATACATATGGAAGATTCGACAGAACATTTTTCAAAATTTAACACAATTATAGATCAAAAACCAGTGTCCCAAAGTTTTAAAGCACAAGTTAAACATTGCAACTGACACATTATTTATAGTAGCATAAAATTCACGCGTTAAACAAGATAATCTTTACATTTTCGTGAAACAAAACATAATCGAAAACATAATTTCAGCAACCTTCAGGAAAACTTACAAATTTTTAAAGAAACGCGACATTATCAAAAATGAAGGTTCGATACTCTATAGGGTTAAATTATCTAAACAAATCCTGACAAGTTAAACGCTCTACAGAATAACTTCCAATATTCAAAGTAAGCACAAGATAGCTTTTTGACGTTTTATGTATCCATTTACAACATAAAATAGCAAAATTATGCTATAATCACAAAATTAATCGCAGTTCTGAATTCCTTTTTTTCCCCTTCAAAATAAAAGGCAGATGTACTTCAATATCACGCATCTCTGTTCGCTTTGAAGAACAAAGAGCTGTCACAAACAGCTGTGACAGAAACATTTTGGTTAAGCTTGCCTAATGATCAACTATGTTGGAAAACTAGTCCACGCGTAACATAAGCACTAATCAAATGATCTTCGAATCACTCCTGCTTTGCAGGCCTTTAGGTATCAGCTCATTTCACAACGGACTCGATCAGTTATAAAGAAACTTTAATTCTATTAATTACTATTCTATTAGCAGAAGTGTAGAGAAAAGTTACTTGTTTAACTAAAATATTTACATTTTATTAAACTGACGTTGTGGCGTATTATTATTTAAAAACTTAACTAAAATATATTATTACAATTTATTAAATTAACACTGTTATGGATTATTGTTATTATTATTATTAAAATACAAGAGCTATCATTAATTCTACGTCTGATAAGAAGAACGAGTAATACACAGTATTTTTAAACGCGTGAGAGATAAAGATTTGAGAGGTGAGAATTACAATTTTTGCATTAAGTTGTGAGAAACATTGTACGTAGGCCTAGTCTCGATGTGCTTTCGAAGAATACATGGCTACATGACTAACTTAAAAAATGTTACGTTTTTGTTTTTCTTGTAACAGTATACATATGTATAATACAGTATTTCTGCGTGTTTTGTTGACCGTCATCGAACCAATTGCTTTCTAAACATACATAGTGTATAAGCAATGGCTCTACATACGTGCACTAAAATAGGTCGCTTATTCTTTAGAAAGTGTGATATTCATAGCGAACAAATACATAGATAAACAGACACAGCCGTGGGATCCCGCAGGAAGGGGCAAGGGAATTCACCCCCCCCCCCCGGATTTTCAAAACGAAAAAAATTTACTAAATATGTACAATTATTCTTTTATGTTATTGGGAAATCATAAGGTATTTGTATTTCGATTTCATAATTTTTTCAAACTTGAGTTACTTGACCCCATCTATTTTTTTTTCTGCGGGCGTTCTTGGACACAGCGACAAAATATCATAAAAAAGCTGATTCAAATTACCTATGTAGATTATTTTCAAAATTGTTTTATACATTTCTAGATATAAGGTGTTCAATTTTGTTAGCACAGTTTTAAAACGGAATTGTAAGAACAACTAGAACTGTTGAAAAACATCACTTTGTCTGATGAGGATATAGGTTCGAATCTCGTTCAAAGCATATCAGTTCACTTTTAGAAAATGACAAAATATTCTATCAACGCTAACAATATATTAAACCTTTTAGTATTGAAAAAGTTCAGGTGATTGAGATCCAGAGAGAATAAAGAACCTAAATGTTTTCTGTAATTACTGTATATAAAATACACACTTTGAAAGTGCATATAACGTCACGGTCATTCTACAATCGATACTAATATATAATAACAGAAAACCGTTCATTATAACGGCATAATGGGTCATAAAACGTAGCAATTAATCACGGTTGGATTAAACAGCTCTGCGATATTATAAATTCTTGAAATATTTCTGCATTTGGTTCTGAGGTTCAAGCGATTTACTGTTTGCTATTAACATTTATACAAACGCACGAGCACATACTGATATATATATATACGATTATAAAAAACTATATTTCATCATTGTACATAAAGCATGTCCAATATGGCTAAACTGAAGCCCAAACCAAGGTATTCCCTAACAGTAAATTCACACATTGAAAACGCTAAGAATTATTTCAAATGTAAGAATAGATTATGTATAGTTCAGCGTTTAAATTGTAAGAATACGTAAAATAAAGATGAATAGCTATTTAGATTTATAAATAGTTTTCCTATGTTTATTACTAAATACGTAGTATATATCTTCATCCATCAACCATCATCTATTTCAGTGGTACATCAAACGATTAAAACTTATTAGTTTTTATATGTATACGTAAATAATGCTTTGTCCTATATTTTTAATTCACGTATTCGTGGATTCACTGTTGTTAAGTTAAACATACAATTAATAACGTAAAACGTATTCAAACTGCAGACACACACTTCAGTAAAAAATGTAAACATTAAAATTATAATTCTGCTATATTCAATAAGAGCTTTCTAAGGATTTGGGAAAAAATTGGAATATAAAAAGTAACTGTTTTCTAAACTTTCTCTAAAAGTTATTTATTCACAAATATATAAATATTACCATAAAGATTTATGGAAATCCAGAAAATCACTTTTTATAAATACGAGAAATATATATTGCAAAAATCTTATATACAAATAACAACGGATTACCAAGAATAACAACTATGCATAATAATACAAGCCAAGATCTTTAAAGTATAGCATCATAGCTAAAACTAGCTAAAATAATATATTATACAAAAGATTATAATTACAAAAAAGTTAACGGAATATGAACATAAGATAAAAGTAAACACTCTATATTGTTATGTTAGACAGCTATTTACTAGCTATCTAAAATAATTACAAGACTTGCTGTATAGCGAAGATGTGATTTATTATATGTATAATTCTCCACTCGTATCAAAAATGTTGACATATTTTTTTTAAACCAATACGTTTTACTTACGATGTTCACTGTGAGGCTTGCATGCTCGTGATTGGTCATGATTACATCGCTACCAAAAAAGCGCTTAATACATATATTAAAGAATTTATTGCTTAGAATAAATTTTAGAATTATCTTTCTTTCGTTGCACGATAATTCCAACTGAAAACTAAAAGATGTGTGTGTCCTTATAGCAAAGCCACATAGAGCTATCTGCTTTGTCCACCGAGGGGGAACGAGCCCCTCTAAAAGATATGTTTTCGTTTTTATTTCAAGACAGAGACATTTGACTTGCAACTTGCTATGTAGTAAAAGAACTAAAGTATTTCTATGCAATACTAAATTTTGGAGTTCTAAGTTCAACAATATGATGAGCATGTATAAATCTCATGTTATAGTCCATTCAAATTGACTTTCAATTTAACTAAATAGTTGTTGGGTGAAATACTAATCAATAATATATTGGTGAAACCTATACTAACTAAAATATATTCAAGATGAGAAAGTTGTTTCTTACCTGCCAGACTTTGTTATAACCATCTCAGTTCCCAGCAAATGAAATTTTTCCCACAACTCCTTGGATTCTAGGAAAACTTTTGGGTCGTCCTGTATACCGTCTTCTTCTGACTCTAATGGCTGCATGGGCCTCAGGTGTCCGCCGTGAGCTAGGATGTCTTCGGCAGTAAAGTGTGGCAGAGTCGGTAACTTGGGGAAGAGCGACGGAGAATAGGTATGAGAAAAAGGTAGAGGAAAGTAAGGGGGCTGAGTTAACGGGTTGATTGTGAAATCCGGCTGGCGGGCAAGCGGAAGGAGGAACGGGTGGTAGGCCATTCCTTGTCCAAACCCCAGGTCCGAAGGTTCGAATCTCATGGAGTACAATGTGCACGGCGTAGGCCAAGAGAGAGGAGTCAGAATGAAGAAGGATAGACGTAGAAGAATCTCTGAGTCCCGCTGGTAAAATTGACACTATTTGCAAAATGTTGTACACAGTGATGAATGCACCAAATCCGACTTTGGCCGCAAAAATCGGCTAGAAACAGACGGGAGGATACGTAACTTTCCCGAAGCACCCTCTCAGCTGTACTTCGAAGGTCGGTTATTCTGACTTACTGACGCTAATCATAGATTTATCTCCAAGTGCGCTTACATGTCTGAAAAATAACCTCTCTCTCTTCAGTACTGCTTTAAGGCGTAACTAACAGCTGGTTAGTTTCTAGTTAAATACTGTCAACTGTAGCTTCACAACTGCATGACAAACTAGCGAGGCATCGCAAGCTGTAATAGTTTTTAACGTTAAGGTAAGCGAAACTTTTGGGGTTTGACAAACTATATATATTCTTTACAATATAAATTTAATACTTTGATCTTTTGAAATAATCTATTAAACTGTATATTTCAAAAACCTGTTGTTCACGGATCTAGACAATATTGAGTTCTTATATTTCTTTCTTCAAATTTGGGTTTAGAATGAACATCTATAAAGATGATGTAGCACTTTGCGACAAAGGTTTACTTTAGTGCGTCACTAACGCGAAAAAATGTTGATAACTTCCAAAGTGATTTACCTAAACATGGAGAGACGGTTTCTCTGTTGGCGCCGGCAGTGTGACGTTGAACAATGACACAGTGTTCTCTCGCAGCTTTCATTCAATAAATTGCACGTTCGCCCCGAAAACTGTATAATAAAATGCCAGGCATGCTGCCAATCGTCACCTCGAAGAACGGTTTCACTGCCGCCTACATCCACAATGATAAGTAATTTTGGTAAGAAAATAAGTTTCTAAGGTGGTGTATTAAAGTATTAAGACATTTTACACAAATGTTTAATAATTTGTTTGTACAGAGGACTAACCTGGTTTTCTGGAGTCTTTAAAGAACGTATCAAAGCCAACACATTAGCTGCCAGTGCCGTCACCGGAGGGGTGGGATTAGCAAGTCCCGCCTTGTAAGGTGACGTGTGCCAGCACCTCCACAGCTCAGTTCGCGCCCAACCGGAAGTCGCCTGGTGTTTTGCTCTGTATTATTGACGTCATAACTGAACATAAAAATAGCGTAGCCTTGCTTAACTGGGTATTGACGCCCAGTAAGTAATATATCTCAACCCTTGTTTAAGGGCTTGATGTGAAAATGGTTCTTGGGGACAAAACCTATCATTAGTCTTTAGATTGTTTGCTTTGCTTGCCGTAAATATTAGTAATTTTCTCTCTCACGGATGGCCCGTCTGGCTAACAATAGTTCTTTTAGAACATGGTCAAACCGGTTAGAATAGCTTCATAATCAATACACTGATGCACGTATAAGGGCGTAAGGGGGGGGGGGGAGTGGGCTCTCAACAGAAGGCAAGGTGGGTCAGAAGTTTGGTGTCCAGAACGTGAATAAAGTGTGCTTGGTTGTAAGAAAGCATACAAACAGGTAAAATATTTTTATTAAGCGAGATCACTAAAATATTCCAAAGCCTCTATCAAAAGCATAGTTAAATTTTCTTGTCTCCTTCTCACGCATATAACACTGGTGAAAAAAAAATATCATAAAACTTTTGTAAAATGATTTGCATGTAGACTTACTTCTTATCTTTCGAATTATTTTAGGGTATAATTGAAAGAAAATTCAGCCCTAATAGAGCCTAAAATATAATTTGTTCTGTAATGTGGCCATCTAGTGGTGTTTTAAAAAACTATAACTTTATATGTAGTTTGTTTTATATTTTTGTTTTTACTGTCTGATGTACTAACAAAGTGTGGATAAGAGTATAATATATGTATGCAATTAAATTGCGCAGCAAAACATAGCACAAGTGAAGCGCAATAATATACCTGTTACGATTTTTCTCAGAGATATTAAATGTTTCCTTTCAACTATATTACTTTTCATGGTTATTTTGGCTTTTTTACGCTTTTTCCTGAATTGCATTATATCTATATATACCTAGCTATCTATGTATATATGTATACAAATATGACAGTTGAATATTTAGATTTGTCTACTTCTCTGTTTATTAACCATCTACTTGCCTACATTACACAGAGAACAAGTATCTCTGTTGGATGCAGTAACCACGATGCTTTTAATACTTAATAGTATTTATTTTAGTTTGTATTATTGAATGATTTTTTCTTATTTCGGCAGAGAAGACTTAATACTAGAGAAACGTTATACACAAGCTGTTTGACAGCATGTTGTATAAGGAACAGTGTTTCAGAATCCTGACTTCTACCTACATCAGTTGATTAACTGCTATCATTCTACGAGACTTAAATCGTATAGATAATGTTATGTATTAGAATTTATAACGTTTGAGACTGAGTTAAATTGTAATTTAGATTTAGTAGTTAAATAAATACCAATATGTACCTAAATTATGATATTTGCCAATAAGATTGATACACACAGTGTCTTTTTGAATACAAATAAATTTTAATATACAAACAATAACACAGTTTACAATAACAATTATTACAAATCATGCTCTTTGTAAAAAATATTTACAAACAATATTGAGTTTTCTTTCTGGTTTGGAAATTCCTTGTTATTTTATCGAGGGTTCACAATGTGCGAATTAATTTCAAGTTGATGTACATACAATTCACTTAACAAGGAGCTAGCTAGTTCTATATTCTTCTTTCTTCACCTATCACACGTATATTTTTTCCGCCGATGACATTAGGTAATGTTTTCGTAAAAGTACTAATGTCCGATGTGAATCCACTGAAGTTAAACGATTTGTAATGTTCGAAATTTATAAAAGTTCCTGGTCAAATATCTGAAATTTCCCGATTAATAAGAGTTCATCACAATTATAGCTTCAGAGGTTTATAGTATACCAACTGTAGCAAACCAATAATATATATATACTGTCTTTTGGCGCGTCGCGTTGGTTATATTTATAAGCGTGAAGAGAGTTTCTCGAAATTTCAGCTTACATAACAATATAAACGATACACCAGTGTTTACGTACACACATATATATTGTTGATTCTTACACTCGAGAATTTTCTACAATTTTAGAGAATAGGCGGGAATTTCGCAATGCAGATTTAACAGTATAAATTATTTACATTTCCAAATATAAATTAAACTTAAATATCGATATCCAAATAGATATATATAGTAGTAAATCTGTTATAATAATTTGTAAACTTTATCATAAGAGTACATAAACTTTTAACGAATGTTAAGCTGATAAATTAACATAAAGACTTCGACAAGAAAAATGCAGGATCAATCAATCTATGTTATTAGTGTATTGTATAAACAAAGTTTGGAGTAGAATAAAACTACCGAATTATTTGATGACCCAGGTTCGAGCCTTGCTGATAAATATTAATCAAGAAAAGAATTTATACGAACATTTCAGAAGCTAATAAATATATACACAAGTTCAGTTATAGAAGCTTGATTTTCGACTTAACTTTCAGAGAGTTTCTGCTTATAATGTATTTAGATAAAATAATGGTCCATTCTTAGTACACTACTGATATTAGGGTATACTTAGCATACACAATATGGCAGCCCCATTTCGCATTTTAATGTATATTGGTGAGCTAAACACGTTTTTAGGATCACAAAAAATAAAAGTAGTGAACTCAAGAAAACACTCAGCAAACGAGCTGCTCGCTTCTTTTGAGTTTAATGTACGCTAATGCTTCTAACTTATCAGTTTATGAATCGTTTTTTTTACTAGGTTTGTCTACATTAATTAAACAGAAAGTGTGTTTCTTCGTTATACCTCCATATATTTTAGTAACAGTTATAACAGATACCGTATTTTCCGGTATATAAGTCGATATTTTTTACTCTTAAAACAATGCCTGATTTTACCCCTCGTCGTATACATAGGTTCAAAGGTGAGTTCCAGAAGAACTCTCCAGTTAATAGCATATTTAACTAAAACTACGTTTGTTTGTTTTTTTCTTTTGTTTGCTTTATTGAGTAGGTGGCGTTGACATCGTGCCACCTACTGCGTTAAAATAACATATCTGTAATTGTATCATTGGTCTTGATTCTTCATAACTAGAAGTTACTTATCTCACATGCCAGTTACAATTAATCAAGACATTTTTTATTTGAAAGGTATTGATTTCATCCCTCATACTAGTATTATATAAAAAGGCCCGGCATGGCCAGGTGGTTAGGGCGCTCGACTCGAAATCTGAGGGTCGCGGGTTCGAATCCCCGTCCCACCAAACATGCTCGGTCAATCCCACTATTCGTTGGTAAAAGAGTAGCCCAAGAGTTGGCGTTGGGTGGTGATGACTAGCTGCCTTCCCTCTAGTCTTACACTGCTAAATTAGGGACGGCTAGCGCAGATAGCCCTTGTGTAGCTTTGCGCGAAATTAAAAGAACAAACAAAAACAAAACAATTATATATAAAAAGTTAGTTTCTGTAACGTACATTAATTTTGTAAACATATTTTTATAGTAGACCACAATATCCTAAAGTTTAGTTGTTGTTGTTTTTTTGTAATAGAACAGGAGCTCAGCGGTAATGAGAACTTTGTACAGTTGTTTATTACATCTTTATGACTTACGTTATGCCGCATTGAGCTGTCTGTAGAGTTTGAAGAGCATAAGAAAACACTTGTATTGATTACCCCCGAGCGCAGGTTAGCAGAGTTAAAAAATATAGCTTTTAAGAATTTATCTACAAAAGTAACATCCTAGACTTGCTTGACAAAAAAAAGAGGTCGTCTTTATACATTGAACCTAAAAAAAATACACTTAATTTATTCTAAAATCCAGGGTCGTCTTATACACCTGCAAATGTAGTACTACGAAAAGCTGTTTATTTTATAAAACGTCTATCATTAAAAATAAGCCAGTAGGCGCATATTGTTATATATTATAATATAAACATATCAGATCTATGTCATTATTACTGCTTGTAGAGATCTAATGATTTTCGTCAGTTTACTATAATCTGAACTATACAAAATCCGGCTTTTAACATGTTTTATTACTAACAAAGTTAGTTAGTTTTAAAGCAAAGCCACATTGGATTATATGGTGTGTTCACCGCGGGAAATTCAACCCGGGTTTTAGCGCTAGAAGTCCGTAAACTTGCCGCTGTACAGACAGGGGACAATAAAACACATTCAGCTCACATTGAAACAACACTGAGTTCAAAAAGTTGCTCATAACCGATTTCGTTGTTTCCTCACATAAAAGTATAGGTTTAGAGGAAAATTTAACATTTTCTAGTGGCTTTTTTTTTTTGGTAATCGCTCGACAATCAACGGCTTTAAAGCAAACTAGCTTCTTTCGGTACAAACATAGTAATAAAATTCCCACACGTAAGACAGACAAAGTGCAAGTTTTTAAATTTTATATTATTCAGATTTCGCTTAAATTGTGCAGTTTAATTTTTGTATTATTCAAATTTTGTTGAATTTGTACATTCTCTAGTTTTGTATTATTCAGATTTTGTTGAATTTGTACATTCTCTAGTTTTGTATTATTCAGATTTTGTTGAATTTGTACATTCTCTAGTTTTGTATTATTCAGATTTTGTTTAAATCGTACACTTTTACTTTTTAAACAATCGAAAAATATGTTAAAAAATATGCTCTCTAGCCCCCCCAATGGCACAGTGGTATGTCTGCGAACTTACAACGCTAGAAACCTTCAGAGTACAGATAGCCCATTGTGTAGCTTTGTGCTTAACTTCAAACAAACAAACACTCCTCTCTCCAAATGAAGAATCCCATTTCATGTTTTTTTCAGTGCGCATTTCAGGTAGAGTTGTACCATCTGTAATTCTGAACTACCGACCACAGGAAGGTAACCGGTTGTCAGAAATCTGGTTATTACTAATTATTTTGGGTCACTTTTTCATTCAATTATTTATATTTTTAACATCAGATATTCCATTTAGATAAGATCATTTTAACTCCTTAAACCCGAGCGGAGGCTACCAGCGTCCGGCCGAAAATCCCGATTTACCTATTGGACGGTGAGAGCGTTCGATAATATTTATGTCTCTTTGGCTGAAAATAGAATACAAATTTTATACGATATTGTGATAATTATTAGAACATCATGAAAATAATTCCGGCATAATGTGCAAATCATTATGGGTTGAAAGAGTTAGTATTCCTACTACTACTATTTTAACCATGGGAAGTTTGGCACCTGCCTTGACACAAGTTTTCTTCCCTCTAATAATCTCATCAAGGCTTTTCTAATTATATTTCTCGATCCAATTTGACTTAAGTAGGATCTGGCCTTCTCATATACTTTCACGCTCGCTCCACTTCTATATTTCCACCTTATCTCCTCCAGTCTTCCCCTTGACCAGTGTGACCTCTGTCTCCTTAGTCTACACGCTACTTCACTGATGACATCATTCGGAGATCTTACCAGGTCACCACAGATCTCTGTCTTACCAGTTATGTGGAGCATTTTCTCTTTCAATGATATAACGCTGTGGCCTGGAATATAGTTTATTATCAGATGAGCTTTCAAGTCTCTCAAAGGTTTTACTCATGGTCTTTAGACAAAACCTGTCTCCAATTTTGTGATGAGGCTTGGGAGTCTGTCAGGAATATGAACTAGATTTACTAGCTCAGTTTAGAAACTGACCATTCAAACACTCCGCATGATTCTACCATTCAGTCAAACCTTCTTTGACTGAATGAGGCATTCGTTACTACGATTAGTGTGTCTCTGCTCGTATGTCATTCCAAGACTTCCAGTGTGTTGATCAATCCTGACCTTTCCATCCAGGTCCTGCTTGCCAATCTTCAATGTGTTAAGTTTAATGCCATATTCCCGGACCAACTTAATACTCATGACATTTTCCAGTGGACGTATCTCCTCTACATATTTCTTGACCTCTCTGACCCATGAACTTTATCGATTTCAATCTTTGTATTACTGCTTCCTCTCTTAAGTACTGATATATTAATTGCTCTAAGTAGCGCTTGACTGAATAGAATCTTTTGACCAAACCAAACCGAAAGTGCAGGGTGTCATATGGTGTGAATTTGGTTTTACTTTCGTACATGTGTTGATAATCAATGCCGTAAAAACCTGATTTGTATATGACTTAATCTATTTTACACCATAAAAGGCGTTTGATGCTATAAATAGCACCTATGTCTGTCCTATCCCAGCCGGTCTGATGAAGCTCTGGTATTGGACAAAGGGCCTCGTCGGCATTAGATATGGCATATATAGTGTGGTTGACATATTATAAGATATTCTTCTTTACTTTCATTCATAAGTTCTTAGAACTACATGCTGATTTTCACAATGGTGAGCTTACGTTCTGTGTTATAACTCTCTGGGTTGAATGATGTACGTAAACACAAAACTAACTTTACAGTAGCATTTTAATGTTTTGTTATCTCGACTTTAGACTTCAAAATTACTTTCTATTATCTATCATTATTAATACATAATATTTTTTTAAAATCGTATGGCATCTGAAAGTCAGTTTAACTTACTTTACTGGCCCGGCATGGCCAGGTGGTTAGGACGCTCGACTCGCAATCTGCGGGTCGCGGGTTCGCATCCCCGTCCCACCAAACATGCTCGCCCTTTCAGCCGTGGGGGCGTTATAATGTGACTGTCAATCCCACTATTCGTTGGTAAAAGAGTAGCCCAAGAGTTGATGACTAGCTGCCTTCCCTCTAGTCTTATACTGCTAAATTAGGGACGGCTAGCGCAGATAGCCCTCGTGTAGCTTTGCGCGAAATTCAAAACAAACAAACAAACTTACTTTACTAACCTGTTTTTCTCAAGTAAAATCGCAAAAAAATAAAACGTCTCGAGAATTAAATATATTTCGGATCTTATATTTGAGTACTCATGTAACTTTTCAACTCTAAAGGAAATAAGACTGCACTATTTTCACACAACTTCCTTATTTCCCCAAATATGGAAAATATTGTTTTCGATAGCATTTGAGTTATCAAAGTTCTTCAAATTCGACTTTCGTTTCGAAAATGCCATCAGAAACATACCACATAAGAAGATAAAGGGTGAGATATTAAGACTTTTTATCTTAGATTTTTTCTAATGTAATTAAAGTATGACTAACAGATACCATGTAAGGACGTTATTATTTTACGTTTTTAAAGGTTTAATATTAGGACTAATTTTCTTTATAAGTAGAATAATTTATACTTCTAACACTAGATATCACCTACAGTATTTGTCGGTAAGAATGGTGAAATCTTTTTTTTATTTCCTCATATTTAGCTTTTAATGGGTGTACTCACAGTATAAGAAATTGAAGGCTAATTGATGGTTTGTGTTGAGTTTAAATTTTGTTTCCTGCCTTTTTTGTGGGTATATATCATACAGAATATTTTACCAGTAATGGGCATCATGTCTAATCAAAGACTGGCTTAGATTTCTAGTTTTAATTTTTTTTACTTTAACATCATTATCCCCTTAAAAAGTTAAAAACATAAAAAGATGTTTTAGTTGGGTTCAATTTTTCTTCTTAGCAAACATCTAATACATTATCCTCGTTTTGACAAGAATAGTTAATCATCTAACGGTCTCAGTCATTGCTTTTCTCCAAAATAATGATAATGTATTCTATAGAGATCGAATAGAACATATTTATGTTAATACAGAGAACAACAAATAAAAAGTCCCATGTTTCGACAACACGCACGATTTATTTGTTGTTAAGCTACAGAATGAGCTAACAGGTATCGAAACCCTATTTTATTGCGTTATAAGCCTGCAAACTTACCGCTGAGCCACTGGGTACAACACACACGACCCCAAAAAATGCACGTGATATTTTGCTCACTTAGACCAACATGGAAAAAAAAAAAAAATCTAACAACTAAATACAGTAACAATTTGAGCATCTTTTATGGTGGGTACCATTTTTTGATATCCTGGTTAACTTTGTACGATTAAGTGCTCTGTTTTAATAAGATGTTTAATTACAAACATGTGTAACATTTCTGTATAAACACGGCTTCAAGTATTTACTGGTCTTTTCTTTGACTTGCATCAGTATTTTCTACTATTTTATGTGCAAGATTAAACCAAATATGAAAAGCATAATTCAGAATATACAATTACCTTCTTTTTTTTTTTGGTCCACACTGGCCATATTACTGACTATTATGAATGATGAATGGAAATTTGAATTTTTGTAAAGATGATTAAATAGTAACGTCGCAGATTTGCGATAAAAACATCTCTAGCCCCAAATGTTTGTTATAATTCATTGGAAGTATAATGCCGGTCTAAAATCTGTATATTTTATAACCACAATTTTGTTATCATAACTTTTGTTTTTATCATCCTTCCATAATTTATGAATAGCACAGAATGTTTAATTTTGAAAATCTAAACAAAAGTTATTGGATTAAAGAATGGAAAACCCCTGTAAAATTGTTTTTTCCATTATATGAAATTGTAACACGGAAAAAACCATTATGGTAACCAAAGTACTGAGATGGCTAACAGAACAAGCTTGTCTGAAGTGGAAATTTCCCAATTGAATTTCTCTTAATAATATTTTAAAATTGTCAAGTTTTACATGTAACGCTCATTTTAAAAGAAATAACTGTCGCAAGTGAGAACCAACTGTCTTTAAATAATGAGTACTATTTGATCGACAATTTAAGAAACTGATTTGGAACAAAATTTTACCTTTTAATAGAATCTTCCAAACTCCACACTGCAATGAAATAACGTTACATTCACCTACAATATATGAAATATATGACAAAAGGTGGCATCTCTTAAGAACAAATTAATGAAACATATGACAAAAGGTGGTATCCCTTAAGAACAAATGAATGAAACATATGACAAAAGGTGGCATCTCTTAAGAACAAAGTAATGAAACATATGACAAAAGGTGGCATCCCTTAAGAACAAATTAATGAAACATATGACAAAAGGTGGCATCCCTTAAGAACAAAGTAATGAAACATATAACAAAAGGTGGCATTTCTTAAGAACAAAGTAATGAAACATATGACAAAAGGTGGCATCTTTTAAGAACAAATGAATGAAACATATGGCAGAAGGGGGCATCTCTTAAGAACAAATGAATGAAACATATGACAAAAGGTGGCATCTCCTAAAAACAAAGTAATGAAACATATGACAAAAGGTGGCATCTCTTAAAAACAAAGTAATGAAACATATGACAAAAGGTGGCATCCCTTAAGAACAAATTAATGAAACACATGACAAAAGGTGGCATCCCTTAAGAACAAATGAATGAAACATATGACAAAAGGTGGCATCTCTTGAGCAACATTAAACCCAAGTTATACGACAGGTTACAGTCTAGACACATAACTTTCATAAAACATTCATAGTTCACGGGTATATATACAGTTTTGTAACCGTATACCTACTTAAGGGTTACTTTCGAATCCCTTATCTGTTTTTCTTTTTATCTCATTGTTCGTTAATGTTATATTGAACAAAGCCTAAACAGGAATTTAGTTCATGATTGATTTTCAGTATATAGTGAGAATTTACTTGATATGTAGTTCTTCTTTACCGACAGCTCTATTGGTAATTTTGAAATGGTCCATTCGAATAAACAAATTGCATCTCTAAGTATATACATGTTCTAAACGCCACCTTTTAAATTGTCAGGTGGGTGGTATACATTTACAAATCAGACAGCTAAAATTAGAAATAAAAAATAAGATTCCATTTTGGATATTTTGTCCTTGAAAGTTTACAAACTTTGAACACTTAAGTGATTTCGAACACGAGTCTCGCGACAATATTCTTTAGTTACCATGCTTCTCATCCTATTACGCAAGGTATGGAAAAATTTCTCAAGATAAAGTTACTGTTCTACATGTATAACGATGTTTTACAATTGGAATTAAAACTTATTGCTGTTAACTGATTAAGAATGTATATGTTTTTATGGTTTTATCAATGGAATGACCAGAATTTTGACAGAGTTTACTTCTGATATTTCATATAGTTCTTAATTGAACGAGTCATAAGAGCTAACTAGTTTATAAGCTCTGATTTACAAAATTGAAATTAAAGATTTTCGTAACATAACCACGAAAAAAAAACCCATAAAAGTTAGAATATAAAACAGTATAGGCCTAACTAAGCTTTGGTCAATCAACTCGGAAAATATTTAAGTAATAATCAGACTATGAAACATAAGAATACGTGAGCGAAACGTCTTGACATCAACTTTATACACTAAAATGGACTTGAACTCACCTAGCTCTGAAAGTTGGCGTGTCAGCTCCAAACAGTCGGGGCGTAGGGTAAAAACAAAACAAAACAAAAAATATCTCATAACGCGCTAACAATCTAGTGTTCGTGCGAACAAGTGTGTAAAATATTGCAAGGTGGCGTCCCTAAAACGCTTTCTGTTGATGTCAGCGACCTCTAACATCATTTGCGTGCCAATTTTTCTTTGTCAAGTTCACACGCTTCAGTGTTCAATAAAGTTTACCCTATTGCCCGTCCTGTAGTTTTGCCTCTTTTCATATACTTTCTTTTTGTATGTTATTATATTCTGTATATTCATTTTGCACTCAAGGAACTTGGGATTGGTGAGCTAGAACCAAAATGTTACAGGTTTCTGGTTCTATATTCTCTGTCAAGGCACGCAGATATGCGTGCTTATGGTAATAAACTAAGCCTAATTTAGGAAACCGCCAATAACAACTATGAAGATCACGAATTGACATCAAATGTATTTGGTCCTGCTCACTGCTAAAGAGCTATAAGTTATGTTACTATTCACGTTTCATATCCAGTATATATTGTACACGGTGTGTATTGTAAATTGCATTTTACTAATTATGACTAGCATACTTACACTTCTGTCTTTGTTAAAGTCCGTTGAAGATCGATATATACTTTATTTATTTATGCTTTATTTGCTTGTTAGAATTTCATTATGTATTCATATATATATATATAAATGCTAGAGCCATCAAAATCTAAACATGTTTGCACTGAAAATAAGTTGGTTTCTTCTAGTAAGATCACACAATAACTACCATAATCACATGTGGTAAGGTCGTTTGTTAGCTACAGTGGTCCATCATAGTAAATACTTAGAGAATATTATAAGTATGCTGTAAAATTAACATAGGTTAAAAATAGAATTAATGCCAACATAAACATTTTATTATGAAGTTTCTTGTGCTGAAATTAGACCCATACCAACATTTACATTAAATATAGTTTTTTTTATGACAAAGCCATGCAGTAACTATTATGGCTCTATATTCAGTAACTGTCATAGTAACCTGTATTGAGGTCGTATGGTAGAAGCCGTTCTCTTAATAGTAATATCGATTATAATTCATTTGCCATATTCTTTTGTTATCATGGTCCTGTTTCCATAATCCCTTGCAGTAAGTTCGTACAGTAACATCAGTTTATAGATATAACTTCCATGCGTTAACTACCATAGATATTTTTGATAAATTCACACTATTTGCTACTATATAACCCACAAGAGTAACATGAATTTTAGAACAAGGTGTATGATAACTAACATGGTTCTTTCGCAACGGATAAGTTAAGAGCAATATGGGAGATTTACTTTTGCAGTGAACGTGATTTCTATTACAAACATTAGGCCTATTGGCTTCTAATGAATTATATTTGACATAAAACAATAGTTTCAGGTATATTGTATTTTTTAAACACTGCATTATCTTTTTGGTCCCATAGGATTTTTCTCAGAAGAAAGGTGTATAATAATTTTTCAACCACACTATATTCATTGCCGCCGACGCGTTTCGCTCAATACCAGAGACCATCAGGCCGGCTGAGATACAACAAGCATAGCAATGGTCAGAACGGTATTTATATAAGGTATTTGATAGAATTTAGTAATATATATAATGAAATTAAAGATACTCTTCACTTAACGATCAATTATATCAAATATAAAAAAAAATCCTGTTTACCGATTTCTAAGAATAGAATTATTTTGTTAAGAAGTACAGAAGAGAATGATTATAATAGACACAATTGCACGCCTTTATCTATGTTTATATTAGTTTTTTTCATTAATGGAGCTTCTTTTATTTTACGTTCGTTGAAATTATTTTCTCTGTTTAAAATTTACCTTTGGAAATACCAAAGAAATTGCTAGGTTTAGACATGTATTCACATAAATGAAAAGAAGGTTTTAAATATTCTTGCAAACGAGTGAAAAGCTACCCATTTGTTTTTCCATTATTAGAACTTTTAATATCTGCACCTTCACAGTCCAGATATATCATTATCATTATACTTCATAGAGAAAATTTGACCTTGTTCTTTACTAGGTAGAAATGTAAAACAAACTAAATACATAATCAATATTCCATGGCTATTTTGAAATAGGTTATTCAAATATTATTAATGTTAATAATATTATAGCAATCCAACTTTGATAGTAGTTTTAAACAATTGTTAGCATTATGTAGAGTTATTAACATGTCACTTTCACTATTAGTTTTCAACTATTGGTAACTTATATATTTTTGGTTTTGTTTGTTTGTTTGTTTTGAATTTCGCGCAAAGCTACACGAAGGGGGTATCTGCGCTAGCCGTCCCTAATTTAGCAGTGTATGACTAGAGGGAAGGCAGCTAGTCATCACCACCCACCGCCAACTCTTGGGCTACTCTTTTGCCAACGAACAGTGGGATTGATCGTCACATTATAACGGCTGAAAGTGCGAGCATGTTCGGTGTGACGAGGATTCGAACCCGCGGCCCTCAGATTACGAGTCGAGAGCCATATATTTTTGGAAGCAAACTGAAGGGTTTCAGTTTGGATCCCCCCAAAAAAACAAACAACCGACACCTAATGTTTTTTCTATCATATCTTAGATCATGTATAAATAAATTAAAATATAATATCTTTAAACGTCAGATTATGTAGATGATATGTGAGTAATGCGAGATAAATTTAAAGTATTTATCTATCTTTCTGTATATTCTATTAATATAAACGAGTGATGAGAAATACAGACTTCCAAAGGGTCGATTATAATTATCAATTAATAAAAATATAATTAATAGGATTACGAAGAGGATGTCATGCAGGACACTGTTTTGTTTAATGTATTTTACTTCTCTCTTACTTTTTATGTGCACAAAGATTAGTATTTGTTACATCTAGATATAAAGAATAAAAACATCCTGTAACCATCTTTTGGCTGCGATTACACATGTCTCTTTCATTTAAAAGAATGTAATGGAAAGGTAGTCCTAAGATCAAGTTCCTGGAGTGTTTGATTGGATATTGTAAACTTGTATTTGCGTGTACGTTTATACACGAATGTCCTATTTACAGTATTAACTATGCTGAAAAATACAGAATAACCAAAAGTGCTTTATTCATAGTAGAAGAAACAGCTTTTTTGTAAATATGCAGCCAAACCTGAGTTTACCACTCAGAAAGTGTCGGCCGGCATGGCCAAGTGGTTAGGGCGCTCGACTCGTAATCTGAGGGTCGCGGGTTCGAATCCCCGTCACACCAAACATGCTCGCCCTTTCAGCCGTAA
>NW_013666239.1:405534-410862 GCF_000517525.1 Limulus polyphemus
CAAACAGAAAGTGTCTGTTATAACTACAACTTATAAAATTATCAACCACAAATTAAGTCACTATAAGGTGAAAATAATTTCAGAATTTTCATGATGGATGAGTTTTTTTCTTTGTAGTTAAGCGAAAAGCTACAAAATTGGCTATCTGTGTTGTGCCCACCACGAGTATCGAACCCGATATTTAGCGTTATAAGCTTTCAGACTCACAACTGTGCCACTATGGGGCCTATTTCCTAAGGTGTTGATTAGTTCTTCGTATAACTTATTCCTGGAAGCTTAAACATAGAACTTACATAGAAACAAACTAAAGCTAAAACCAATAAGCTATAGAAAAAACGAGTCCAAGTATCTTTCGACAATTTCTGTAATCGTCTACTTTAAAATCCATTTCGTAACACATTTAAGTAACGCCTATGAAACTTGACGCGATTTCATAACCCAGTTTTTAACAATTTTAGCGCCACCTACTGCACATGTGAAACTTTTGGGTTTTTAGCATCGACAAAGGAATCCAATTAACGATATAATTTATGTCATACTAAAATGAAGATTAATGTATATTTAACGATACTTTAAGTTTTCTACATTAAAAAATTACAATGGACTGACTAGATAAAGAATGTGTGATAAGTTTATCTATTTCTGTTGACAACAAGTATGAGAATAGTTTTGAAATACTTACATTATTTTTAACGCTACATTAATTAAATTATCTTGGTGAAAATGGTCCCAACTGGGTTTAACAATATCACTTCCTTCTCAGAAGGAAGTACATTACAAAACTGAAAGGAAATAGAAGAGGTTGTAAAGAAACAACAGGAAATCTCAAAACAAAATGAAGACCAGAGAAAGGTACTAAATTAAAGGTATCATATCATGTAGAAATAAAAAATACCAAAGGAAGATTGTACAAATGATACATTGAATTAGATATAAATATAGAAAATATAGTAACCAATATAAATAAAAATAAACAGTGGGAGTCAAGAAAAAATATCAATAAACATGTGAAAAGAGTTAGGAAATGAACAATAGGAAGAGTTAGGAAATGAACAATCCTATAATACTATATTTTATACGTGACTATTTATAATGTATCAGGTAGTTTTGAAAGTTTACTTAATATTTTCATTCCAAAAGAAAAAGAAAAACAATTTTCACAAAAAACTGTACAAACACATAGATTTTCCACAATATGAGTATTCACCAAAATAACCAATCTCTACGATTGTAAAATATTTTTTACATAACATTAGGCTTAACTTCCTTTTTAAAATTAAATTGGATATTAGAGTTTACACTATATATTCTATCAGTATTTGTTATCAGACGTTGTGGGTTATGACAATCGTGTTTGCATTTTGGTATTTTGTCTTTCAGTGATGTTTGATCTTTGATGAGATGTTGTGAATTGTAAATATCCAAAAATCTTAAAGGGTATTCCCTTTCTCTTTGCCAAAAAATAAAGAGTAAGATCTACACAAAAGCCTAATATGGAAACAAAATGAATATGTTAATACGACTTAGCCTGACAGATAATATATAATCAAGACTTTATCAATATGCATCAATGAAACATTACCAGTATGTTGCACAGAATTTTAAATAACGAGTCTACCGTGTACGCAAGAAATAACTTTTCAAACAAAGGAAACAAAATAAAATATAACTATTTTATTTGCAAAATTAGGTTGTTAAAATAAAAACAATTCTAATATATATATATATATATATAAAGCAACAAATATAGATATTATCTTAAAGTTAACAAATAATAAAATAACATTAGTGAAGAAAGCCTTGCTGAATACAGAGTTGGTCAACTAAGCGGTGAGTCTTTACAGACCGTACCAAGACGGTGATATTTTCTCACAATTAACAACAAAGTAGTTCATTCAAATAGCTAAGTAAACAGATAAATATCTGTGATTGATTGTGTCTCGAAAGTGTAATGCACTGTACAACTGTCACTTCTTGTTCCCTGAACAAACAAAAAAAAAACAAAATGTCACCAAGGCTTCTAGTGAACGAAAAAAAAAAAGTTTTCTTGAACGGTTTCTTGAATTTATCATCACAAAGGTATTGCCTAATAGAGATAATGAAACGAAGAGTAGAAAAAATCATAATAAGCATAAAAAGGAGTTAGATAGGAGTTAAAGTAACAAATAATTAAACTAATTAATTTGATCAAAATTTATTTGTGTTATTTTATTTTACATTTATTAAAGGGTAATTTATATATATATATAATTCATTCAAAACTATACTCAAACTTTGCTTATTTCTGTTAACTCTTTTTATTCACTAATAACGCTCAGATGTCAATTGCTACTCTTACTTAAATTTTCTTGGCGTTTTCTTTATATCAAAAGCCACGGGTAAGCTCAAATATTAACTCTATTACATTTTTTTTAAATCAATTTATCTCTGAACTCAGTTTGTTTATAATTAAGCCCAAAACTACACAATGAGCTAGCTGTGTTCAGCCCACCAAGTGTTGCAAGTCCGCAGACATACCGCTGTGCCACTAGGAGATCTCTGAGTTTAGTTGTTAATTGTCGTGTGCATCTCTAATGTGAATTCATAATTGTTTTATTTCAATATAAACTCAGAGACTAAACAATCTGCTTGCCTCTAAGTTACTACATTAGGGGCTCCATTTACTCCCAAACTTATCTTTAAAATATCTCACACATCTCTAAGTTAAATTGTTAAATACTTTATGTAACACTTTATTTAGATATTCACTGTTTTGTTTGAACTCAGTTTTTAAATTTTTTCAACACAAATTTATCAGTTTACGTGTAAAATCAAGTGTTAAACTAATTAACGTATACATTCTAAATTTAACTGTAAACACATTTACAAAGTATTTTACTTTCTTGGGATACGCCACGTTTTGCAACTTAATTCTTATATGTGAGCACTTCTATCCCAGGGTAGTACAGGAAGAAGTAATTTTGATAAAAAAGGCCTAATTGTTCCTGTTGTTTTCTTAGTGTAAAACTGCACAATAGACTATTTTGCACTCTCTTCATCACGGTGAATCAAGCCACGCCGAGTGACCTACTGTCTAATTTCTTCTGTCTTTCCCATAATATTAAAGTTCAACTTTATAAACTGGAATTATATAAAAGCTCATCTACTAAAATTATTTCAAGAACATGCAACGTTTATTTGCTTTGCTTTACCTATTAAGACAGCTTAGCCCCAAGTTGCCCAGCGGTAAGTCAGCAAGCTTAGGACACTAAAAGTGGGCAGAGCAAAAATAGCGCACAGTGTAGCTTTGTGTTTAACTATAGCCAAACCAAGACAATTTATGGAATATTTTATTTTTATTATTATTAATCATTCCGTTACACAACGACTACGAGGATATTTCTATAATTAAGCTCACACCTATTTATTTCTAAAAATTATGTAATTAATTTTGATTTTTATAATCTGTACTCTTTAGTTTTCCTAAATGTGATTAGAAATACTCTTTGCGCTATAAGCTATATTTTCCATAGTAAATTAAATGATTAGTATATAAAGTTCTTATGATTAAAATTAATACGAAAGTAAATATAACAATGCACTTAAAAATCATTAAAATTAAAGATACTTTATGTCTTTCCCCAATTTTCTTGTTGAGTTTGGAGGTTTCTCTGTTTCCTTATGCCAAAACTATAGCCGCCGTCCCTAATTTTGAACTGCCGACTAGAGGGAAGGCAACTGGCCGTCAGAAACTATTACACTTTCCAGTTGCTATTTACCAATGAAAAGTGGAATTGGTTGTAATAACATAACGCACCCACGGCTGAAAGAGCGATCCGCAGATTACGAGTCCGTCATCTTAACCATCAGGCCATGCTAGGCCTGGTTTTGAATGGGAAGTGCAATGTGTACAGGGTGGGGCAAAAGTAACTATATATTTGTTTCACTTAGAACACAATGTCATTTCTAACTATTAGGCCTACTCAGAAAAAAAAAACTACAATAATTAAATAGGCTTTAAATGTCTTTGCAATCATTTCTTTATTATCAATCGTATAAAACCAACTATACTAAGTGTACCAACCATATTCAACAACTCCATAAATATTATTTTCACATCACTATTGTAAGAGGCCTAATTGTATTTCTTTGGCGTGCTGACGAGTCTTAAATAGGTGACACTGCAGACCACAGTAAAAGGCAATCAAAGAATGCATTAAGCCTATACATCAAAGACGATATTTTCAAGTTTATCTTTGGTAAAAAAAAAAAATAGCTTTCCGTGCGTTACTTAAACTTTTTTGGGGTTTATTCATGTATAGAAAAACCGCAATATCATTGTACATGCAAGTTAGCATACAGAACAATCTGAAAATATAATATCAAAATCAAAGGGAATTACAAATATATTTCTGTACGTATATGACATCACTAGAGTTGAATGTAAAAAATTCTCATTATGAAGTTGTGTATTCTACAAAAAATAATAAACAAATTCCAGGAAATGCGTTAAAATCATCTTTAGTGTTACGTGCACAATGTATGCGTTTGTTTCTCGAAAGTAAGTTTTCTTTAATTTATTATCTTAATATTAAATAGTTCGTGGTCATAAATGTTAATCGTCATGTTAGATTAACATATATTTGTTTTTCAACAAAGGTTGTAGAAAGTCTTTAATTTCTATTTCAAGTAAATATTTTTAAGAAGCTTGGATTTAACTAAATATGCAGGTTAAAGTAAGTATTACTGCTGTTGAAAATACGCATTTTTGTAATTAAAATGTTTAAGGCCATGTTTAATGTGTTAATTTGGAGGTAAGGTAAAACAACAGTTTGGCGCTATCATGATCAAGTTTTAAGGATCACATAAAACTATCTTTCTTTCGTAATTCATTCAATTCGCTAGTTAATAGTCTCTTTGATTTCTGACTCAACAACGTTTCTATTTATTACTCGAAACATTTAAAGTGACATTTTGGCTGTTTACGTTGGTCAAAAGCTCTTGTACAATCATTAAATGTGTTTATATTAATTTTTGTAACTTAGCATTTCTTTTTTTAGAATTATACAACGTACTCATCCGTCAGCCATTATATCAACATTAGTGTTTTATAGAATATTTGACTTATACTTATACTTGTGCGAATTCTTCATTTTGCTTCCCCATCACCTCTGACAATTAGAAATATTATGGTACAATAAAATATAACGTCCGTTACTCATGACTGTAATTAAAACTCTGAATCTCAGTTACAAACAGGAATGATTAAAATCATACATACATATATATATATACCAAATCTCAGTTACAAACAGTATATATATATATATATATATATATATATATATA
>NW_013666239.1:411242-418752 GCF_000517525.1 Limulus polyphemus
TATATATATATATATATATATATATATATATATATATATACCAATGAGATAAGATGCAAAAATGATTTTTCTTACCAACTAATGATTACTTCTATATTAACAAAACAATATAGTTATCAGATAAAGCTCCTTGAAAACACTACTTACCCACCACTAAAGCATCACAAGGTTTCAAAGCATATAGAAAAGATAATTATTTAGAAAATTAAATTTTCAAATAGGTTTTATATCTTATTTATAGTGGGTAAACGTGATTTTCAAACTATAGCCGATCTTGTTCTACACACACACACGCGTGTTGCTATCACTTAAAAAACGTTCACATATCTGGACAGCAAAATATTCACTTGTACTTTCACATGTAATATAAATAATGCTTCTTTACGCAGTGTGTCTTATCGAATAATTCAAAAATAGCCACGTTTACCATTCATTCTGTTTTCATCATATAAATGTGATTGATAGACAATTCTAAAGAGATGACCTAACTAAGGCGATTTTAAATAGCTTGTTAATGACAAGAGAAAGCTGAAAGCTTAGGGAAAAACAGACAGACAGAAATCTTTCTCGAAGGACGCGCGATTTTAAAGAAAAAAAAATGCGCCTTAGGTTAGTCTTAAAGATTCCGACAAATGTTGTCCCTCGAGCATGGGCAATGCAATGCGGTGCTGCCAAGCGCTTTCTTTAAACTATAATATAAACTTATTTTCTAGAAGTAACTATGGATAATGTATAATGCACAAAGTGTCATGATCGTAGTTGACTATCGACTCAAGATAGGACTAAGGAATGCAAAAAAGTGAAGTGGCAGCTTTGTCCCCTCCCCCTTATCAAGAGATGCCATCAAATGGTGCGAGTTAATGGGCGAACGTATAATTTGTAAAAAAAAGAATAAAAATAGCCGGGAAGTTTTTAAGACATTTGAACAATGGTTGTAATAGGTTATGTTTCAGAGATATGTATAATAAGTGAGCTACCTTAAGGGACAGACATACATAACCATACTTACAAAAGAATTTAAAAAGTTAATTAAATGAATTACTTTCCTACTGATACTTTTTTTCTTTTTTCAGGTCTTTAGGCTATGTGTTCAGACTGAGTTATACTTCTGAATAGTTTTTATAATCAATTGCCTTGTTTTAGTAAGCGTATACACGTGTGCGGGTTGAAAGAAATTGTTAACGCTCCAAAAGAATGGATTATTGAAAAAAATAACTTTTTAGAAATTAATTACATCAGTGGCAGATAAGTTATTGTTTTGTGGTGATTTCTAATACAAATAATACATTATAAAAAGTTATCTACAAGGTAAAATATACCTAAACTATTGCACAGTTACTCTCTAGCTCCATCATTACATCCTGTCGACGTCAAACAGCATCTTTAAAGTTCGTCAAAGTTATCAATCTTTTTACTTCCATTATTACCAATATACTGCCTATCATCGTCCTAAATCATCAATAGAAACCATGCATGCAGTATATCAGTATGATCTTTCACGTAAATCAGCCTTACATCATGATCATTAACCCTCAATTAAGTTTATCTTTATATGTGTATTATATGATTAAAAGATTTATTAAAATGAAAGAAAATATGAAATATGAATCATGTACAATACATCTGCAGAAATTGTATAATAATACTAATACGTATACATATGTACCTTTTTCCATGAATCTAAGAAAACGCGTAGCTATATGATTTTTTTTTAAATAGACAAACATAACCCGAGCGATTTTGACCACCTTTCTTCATTGGGGGGGGGGGGATGGTTGCCCCTGGTGAAGAAAGCTTTGCCTTTCAAAAACATTTATCTATAGAAAGCGCTCTGGTTGTAAGTTTTTTTTATTCTATCTATGTATGTACACACACACACATATATATATTTACATACACACATAGATACATATATTTGTGTGTATGCATATAATTACACATGTCTTCATTCTACGTTATATCTTAAACTATAGGTTTAGGTCTGTAAGTCTTAAGACAAATTTAGGATTAGGTTAGTTATCCAGAAACAGAGTGTATTTCTATAGTATTTCTATTTAAAAGAAAGTACGATCCTAAGAAGAAAATAAAATAACTAATAAACAGAAATAAGACAACATTTATAAAAGGCTACATACTTCCTTTAAACGTTTAATTTGAATCACAATTCTACTTTCCTATTATATCATTATTTTATAAATGTATTTAGTATTTTGTAAAAATAAAATACTTCAGCATCAAGGATATTTGCAGTTTTTACTTTTATTTACATTTATTTGTTTATAAAACTACGTTTTACAGGCACTTATATTAAAAACAGCACTAGCTAAGAATAAAAATGGTCATAATTTATATTTAAGTTGATTATTTCATCATGTATCTACGTTTACGGAAAGGTTTAAAACTATTAAGAAATTTATGTTTGTTATGGATTTCGCGCAAAGCTACACGAGGACTATCTTCGCTAATATCTTCGTTCCTAATTTAGCAGTTGAAGGCAGCTAGTCATCACCACCCATCGACAACTCTTGGGCTACTCTTTTTTTTTTTAATGGGACTGACCGTCACATTATAACGCCCCCACGGCTGAAAGGGCGAGCATATTTAGTGTGAGGGGGATTCGAACCCGCGACCTACAGATTGCGAGTCGAGCGTCCTAACCACCTGGCCATGCCGGGCCTAAGAAATTTAACTTTTTATGTTATTTTTCATTCGCATCCCTGTTTTAAATCAACCAACGTATACTTCTTGGTTTGAAACTATTGGAACTTTAATCTCCATATTTAATGCATTTTATTAACATTATGTAATACATAAATAATTAAATTATTGTTATAACACGACAAAAATACAAGCATTATTGTCAAATTCTTTAAGTAGTTAAGGTTGAAATTAAACCTAAAGTTGCTTAATTTTTCTTTTTGTAAAGTCAGTGATCCACTGATATTTTGAATACTCATTTCTTATAATATTGCATTTTCATTTACTTCTTATCAGCTCTTATTTCTTTAAACGTTGAATTATCCAATTGTGATTTTCGTGAACATGACAACGCACAGTTTGACGAAATTATATGATAATTGTTTTCTTGTTTCATTATAATTAATCTCTGTTTTGAAAAGCATAAGTATTCTCTAATCTCCTTTGTAATGTACTTAAAATTATTTAACAAATGTATCACTTTCACAGAACAACTAAGAATAGTCTAGTGTCATTTAAAATTGTATTCAAAGTCAGCATAATCTTAAAATATATGGTAATCTGAAATACTTTTAAATATTTATTCTTGATTTAATTATACCATTGTTATGATCTCCAGTCCTTATATACATTGTGTACTGTATGTTAATGAGGATTGTCTAATAATCCAGATCTTATAGAAAGTATGAATAACATGTATAAGAAATTCTTTGTTGTGTGCTTGTGTGCGTATACATACATATATATATATAACTGTAAAACTGTTATAGGTGAAAAAAACTATGCTTTACAAATAGCTGTTTGAAAGTGATTAAAACTAGATTATATATGTAAGAATAGTTTTTTAATAAATACAAATTCTGAATTATTACTAAATCGTAATATATACGTCGTGTTTGCTTGTTTTTTGCCACACGTAATTATCCGTACGAAATATTATTTGCATTTCTCTACAAACATTTACTTCATTGGCAAATTTATAAAGCGTTAAACCGAAAGTATTGATGAAACAATTAAGTGATTTGTCAGATTCAGGAAATATTACAAAGTGGAAACTGAACACTAGAAAAAAATAACTAATATAAAATATATTTTAGAGAAATCTTATCACTAGACTATTAGTATCAACGAATCAATATTACAGAAGTTATAGTGTCATACGAAGAACACAGAATTGCGTTTACTGTTATATGTAAAAATTAATGATGTTTTGAGGATGCTTCCCTAGTGGCTCAGCTGTAAATCTGAAAGCTTATAACGTGAACATAGTACAGGTAACCCATTGTGTAGCTATGCGCTTGATAATAAACCTTCGAGGATAAGAAATATTTCGTAAAGATTATAACTTACATCTTGGTTGAGGAGCGTTAAAAAATATGCATGTTTTGATATAAACGTGTATCTGGAGCTTCCAGCACCTTTTTATGTGATAATTAGTTCATCTAGTTGCAGGAATCAGAACATAAATGTTTTCAGATAATAAGTTTAAATGGTGGTCTTTACATACATGCATGTGTACATTTAGAATTAACTATTACCACCTTCGCGAATAAAATTATATCAACTTAGTATTGATGGTATTACGCAAAAGTTGCATATATCATAAAAACTTTCAGGTGACAGTATTGTGAGAATCTGATCCAGATAGTTTTCATAAAACCAACTAAACTGAACGAGAGAAACAAAAAAATATGAAAATCTCTAGAAGGCAGTAAGTGCTCTCAAAATTACTTAAAATTTCATTCAAAAACATTAATCTCTCGACTATATTTGCGGTTCAGTTTTTGTAAAACATTGTGCGGGAATATTTATATGCGTATATTAGAGCAGGAGTTTCCACATTTTTCAGCACAAGGCCTCCTGAACATTCCGAATTTTTACTGAAGTTCTCCGCCCAATGAGCCCCCACCCCCGAACACTTTCCTGCTGTTTCCACTTTGGAAACCTCTACCATAGAGTTCGACGAATCGCTTGTTTGTAGGAAACGGCTTAAATATGAAACAATTCCTAACTTTGATTGGTCGAGCTTATCATTCCTTTCCTGGGTTAATATGTTCGTCCATTGTGAAGCCATATCTTCGTCATACTGACAAAGATGTAAGATAAGAATCTCTAATATTATTGTTGTAGAGTATGTTTTAATTATTGCTCTGCTGAACTTTAGAGCTCCGCCTATTGAACTGGTTTGTAGGCCTGTGAATGTTGAAAGATTGACATAAATCTTGTTTCTTCCATTTCCAGGCTTTTTGCACATACAGAAAATGATATAAAAATTTAACTTTGCTCTAAAATAACCTCGTATTCTGGGAGATTGGGAGTTTAATGCAATGAAAATAAAGAAAGATCAATCTTTGCGTTCTAGGACGCAAACGTGAGTAAGTTGCTTTATAAAAAATAAAAAAACGTTTATACCAGAATATGTTTTATGATATTTTCCGAAAGTACTTAGATTTCTAGGTTCACACTTTAGTAACTTGTATTAAATTGATATTTCGTCCCATCAGGATAGGCCCCACAGACTAAACAGAAACATAATGTGATTTTGCGACAGGATACTTAAAAAACAGACTTTACGTCCCAAAATTACATAGGTTCAATATAACACACCTAATTCTTTACCCATACACCTATATTATAACTATGCAACAAAATTTAGGCCATTGTGAATAATTATTGTAAGAAGACTAAAGCTCTCACAAATAGGAATAGGAACTGTGAAGACACTGAAGTTAAAACAAATTAGCTTATACCTAAAGGCAGTTTTTCTCATAAGCTGTATTTTTCCAGATTCCAAGCTTTAAGAAGTGAGCCTATACCAAAATTAATGTTTCCACTTCAATTTCAGTCGCTTGTATTATCAGATGATCTTGAGATCAAGTTTTTATTGTTTGTTTGTTTTTTCCTTCAGATGCATTTATTGTTTCATACAGGTAAACAGTTATTTAACAGTAGCATTATTTTCTTTCTTTAAATTAGCCGAATTAGTAACGGCTCATTTCCTTACGAAACTTTCTGGATTAATCTGGAGTAAAATTCTGGTATGATGATTTTGCATAAACCAGAAAACTGCTAGTTTATGACTGTTGTTAGGTGAGTTGTCATGGAGTTTGTACGCATATCTTTTAGTCTGTGCTTATACCTTAGTAAAGAAACTGTTAATCAGAGAAGTAAGAACTTGAAGCGTAGTGAGTTGGCATAATTTTGGCTGAACATTGCAGCCCCCTACCGGATTTAAGGTCAAATATTATCTACGCTAATATCAAACTAACGTGTAAGTACTGTAAAATTTGCGATATAAATCTCGTTAGCTGCACATTTTTTCTCCACACTTTTCTTACTTTATCTAATTCGGATTCAAAACGAGATGCATGTTAAAATGGCATTTCAGATCTATCTTTTTTTATCCTAGAAACCATTGTCCAAGTGATCTTTCGTACAATGCCAGAACTCGTCAGTTGGGCTGGACGATGAGAGACAAAAGATTCTCTGAAACGCTATTTATATATGCTACATAATATGAAAGTTAGAAAATGATTAGAAACCTTTCACCTAATAACACTCTGTTGGTCTCCAGCTTTGGGCGTCCAAGTACTATGTAGCGACTAACGCACATCTCCAACTGCTTGTACAGAAGTTTCACCCAGCTAAATAAAGGGCTTTGAATCCGAAATTACTATTGATATTGTAATCATCTTTATCAAACGCACAATAACTTATACATTAACCTGAGATTTCGATAGTAAACATATGAATGACATGTTTCTCGTGCATTAGATCTTATCTATTCCCACAACACAACAGTATATATCCTAGTTTGCTTATTCTTAGTAACATACGTTACATATATATATATATATTATAATGTTATCTGTCTATCTAACTATTCAATTCCTTCTGCAATAAATTGCAATGAATAACTGAAAATAACGAATTGTTGATTTCTATGATTAATTGGTTCGTGGAAAATTTTACGTAATAATACCTTTAATCAACAATAGTTACGAAGGATATTCACTGTTTATTTATTAGAAAAAAAAACATTCAAAATATAAAAGATACGTCTATCGAAAAGCACGAGTTACCGTCTCCTATAAAATATAATGTATAGTTTTTTTGGTTAACAAGACGTGATGCTCATGACAAAGGCAGACTGTTTCCTGATAACTTGCTTTCCTTTATCCGTTTTGATTATGTTAATATTAACTATATCACATTGACATCTGAAATCTCACTGATAACATCTTTTTTTAAAAAGTGTAAATATAATACTTACGGTTTGCAAGTGTACTGGTTAATAAAATATCAATAATCTTAAAAATGAAAATTTTATTTTTTAACATTACTTAGAATAGAGGATAATTCTACTGTGTTTATGAAATTGTTTGTTTATTCGCAAACTTCTCCTATACTTTTGGAGCTAGCAGGAACAAACTTGGAAGGTGGAATCTGGGGTGATTCGGTGGTGTTGAGTCTATATACATACTTTTGGAGCTAGCAGGAACAAACTTGGAAGGTGGAATCTGGGGTGATTCGGTGGTGTTGGGTCTATATACATACTTTTGGAGCTAGCAAGAACAAACTTGGAAGGTGGAATATGGGGTGATTCGGTGGTGTTGGATCTATATACATACTTTTATAGCTAGCAGGAACAAACTTGGAAGGTGGAATCTGGGGTGATTCGGTGGTGTTGGATCTATATACATACTTTTATAGCTAGCAGGAACAAACTTGGAAGGTGGAATCTGGGGTGATTCGGTGGTGTTGGATCTATATACATACTTTTGTAGCTAGCAGGAACAAAACTTGGAAGGTG
>NW_013666239.1:419150-423839 GCF_000517525.1 Limulus polyphemus
TTTGTAGCTAGCAGGAACAAACTTGGAAGGTGGAATCTGGGGTGATTCGGTGGTGTTGGGTCTATATACATACTTTTGGAGCTAGCAGGAACAAACTTGGAAGGTGGAATCTGGGGTGTTTCGGTGGTGTTGGGTCTATATACATGGCGTAGCCTCCAACTCTTACTTATTTGGGATACCAAGGGGGGCTAAATCAGTAACTTGGTATCGGATTTTGTGCTTCTGGCTACCCTCCCTCAGAATCTCGAGGCGCCAATTCTGAAACTATTCGTATTCCCATTTGCAAGCTAGGCGCACGTGTTCAGGCGTCATGGAAGGTTGACCTAACGGAGTTTTTTCGGATAAAGTATATAACTACAGGGTTCTCCATTGGCTCGGCGATAACATTGAAGACTTATAACGCTAAAAACCAGGTTTCGATACCCGTGATGAGCAGAGCACAGATAGCTCATTGTGTAGCTTTTGCTTAGCAACCAACCAATCAATGCAACTATGGAAGTAAATGGCGATAACGAGGAGCTTGGTCGGTAGATTGAATCATGTGAATCGTGAGGAAATATTTGAATCCCGCAGCTCCCTGTTATTTTATTATTATTAATATAAACTTTCTTACGTGATGAATAAGCACGTAACCTAGTAGGAAGACAACCTTATACCAAAATATTACGATATCTGAAATTAGAGGACGTTTTATGAGATAAATGCGTATGGACATTTTGTAATTTAGGTATTATAAATATTAGTCGGATATTTGAAGTTAATAAATTCATGGATCTTGGGGTGGAGAATAATTTTTCATACATAACGGGACGATACTAAATATTAAGGTCATATAGTACAAACTTAACCAAGTGTTTGTCCTGGTTAGAGCTTCATTTTTTTTTCTTATTTGTTAACAAACCAATGGCAAGCTCTAGATAACTTCAAGATTACAGAGTCCACAGTCATATGAGTATAAAGCATGGGAGGTCATGGATCCTATTTACACAGAAAATTAAATCATCTTGTCCAAATGGTCAATATGTATAATAACACTCATAGATGCTATTCATTATGTCTCATAGTGATATACTATGAGTAAATGTCAAAGATAACTCCAAAAAACAGGTTTCCCAGTATGAAACATTAGCTATATTGTCTAGCTTGGGGTCTAACTGTGCACTAAACTCAAGATGTTCAACATTACAAAAAGTGACAGAGGATCATGATTGCTTTAACAGCGATGATCTGTCGCTTTAGCTAAAGACTTGTGATCATATTTTACAGCGATGATCTGTCACTTTAGCTAAAGACTTGTGACCATATTTTACAGTGATGATCCGTCAATTTAGCTAAGGACTTGTGATCATATCTTACAGCGATGATCCGTCACTTTAGCTAACTAAAGACTTGTGATCATATTTTACAGCGATGATCCGTCACTTTAGCTAAAGACTTGTGATCATATTTTACGGCGATGATCCGTCAATTTAGCTAAGGACTTGTGATCATATTTTGACATTCTTCATCGACTTCGATCTTAGTATGTGGGAGGTTAAAATAACAGACGAGACAGCTTTTCAGATATTCTATTTATATGCATAATTTTAACAATTATTTACATTTATATTATTAAAATTTTGCCCTCCCCCCAGTGTCCCAGAGGTATGTCTGCGGACTTACAACACTAGAATCGGTTTCGATATCCGTAGTGGGCAGAGCACAGATAGCCCTTTGTGTAGCTTTGTGCTTAAACAATTAAAATTTTGGAAAAAATGTTATGCCTAAATTTTAAATTTCTACTTAGCTTGTAGAGTTAAAAAATACTTTCTATGGAACTTTCTTTCTTTCTTTGTGTTTATTTTTCTTATTATTCTATTATTGAATGAGAACTTGATATAACTAGTTTTTATATGAACATTAATCTTTTCTGAATAATTACTAAATTGATCTTGAGCGGCTAGTTTTTAGAAAGTAAAATATCCAAAGCTCTGTAAGTTATTGTTTCTCCATGGGATACATATATATTTAGGCGGTGAAAATCTAGAAACCTATATGTGTGTGTGATTTGAATGGCCTTACTCTAATAATATAAGTAGATGTAACGAAAGGAGGAGGCTTCCTGTAATCATGAATAAGTAAGTTCAAATCTCATCAATATTAAATTGAACCCATGGGTAAAAACAAAGGAAAATATTTTAAACACAACACATCCAGTGCCGACGAGGCCTTTCGCCTATACCACAGCTCATCAGGCCAGCTGATATACAGTGGACAAAGTAGTGGTATAGGCGCTATGTATATCACCAGTTTTCATGAAGAAAAACAACTGTTATGATGTGAACCTCATTAAGCAAGTGATTTGATGTGAACCTCATTAAGCAAGTGATTTGATGTGAACCTCATTTAGCAAGTGATTTGATGTGAACCTCATTAAGCAAGTGATTTGATGTGAACCTCATTAAGCAAGTGATTTGCAATTACTATCAGTTTTATTTAAGTCATTTACAAATCGTAGTTTAAAGGTAAGAATGAATAATACAACACTATATATTTATTTACTGTATTATTATTGTTATTTTATTTTAATTAGCTTTACCATTATTCACAAGAACTAGCGTACCACATAGCTAGTCTTCTTGTTACTGGAGCGGATCAAACAACCGCAGCGCCAACGTAAGAAAACTAGTATTTCTAAGAAGCCAGGAATGAAAGCAAAGGGGAATATTTGATAATATGTCAACCACTCCACATCCGCCATATCCAGTGCCAACTAAGCCTTTCGTTCAATATCAGGGCTAATTGGGCCATCTGGGATACGATAGGCACATTAGTAAGTCAAGGCGCTTCATAAAAAAACAACAACAACAGATAAATGATGAAAATTGATTATTTTATGGTATTTTAATGATACAACGAGACCCTTGTTAAAATGTCATAAACAAGTTTTACAATCTACATTTCGCTTAATCTGTAGACATTCCAGTTTTATGTTCTCATCACTCTGCATCGAATTTTGATATCAAACAGCCAGAATTATGGATAGAATGATGCTGCTATAGGCCATCTCGTGTTGCACAGGAATTGGATAACTATATAGGCTGAAAATAAATACGTGAACAAACAGTTAGAGTTAGTTTTGTGTATTTCAAAATAATTTACAAAGCACCAACTTCTATTCCTCTAATGTGTAAATGAATCCCAGTAAATTATGAATTAGCGCAAATAATTAACAAGGGAAGTTTATGAATATTAGTAATATTTGTCACTTATAAGTTACAATAATATACACATCAAAATAAAAGGCGTTGTTTTGCTTCAAAGGATTATGGGTTTAGTGTTTTATGTTGACCTGGTGCCACTCCAGTCTCTTTCTCTTGAACCGTTTGGATCGATATATTTCAACCACATGCTGGCCAATGAAATCAAATGTAAAGGCCAGGCATGGCCAGGTGGTTAGGGCGCTCGACTCGCAATCTGCGGGTCGCGGGTTCGAATCCCCGTTACACCAAACATGCTCGCCCTTTCAGCCGTGGGGGCGTTATTATGTGACGTTTAATCCCACTATTCGCTGGTAAAAGAGTAGCCCAAGAGTTGGCGGTGGGTGGTGATGACTAGCTGCCTTCCCTCTAGTCTTACACTGCTAAATTAGGGACGGCTAGCGCAGATAGCCCTCGTGTAGCTTTGCGCGAAATTCAAAACAAGCAAAAACAAACAATCAAATGTAAAATTTCTGACAAAAATGGATATTACGAAAAAATGATAAATATTAGGGAATAGTAACAATGCTACAGGTTGCTTTTAATTTTTATAAGAACGATTTACATAAGTTGATGTAGTGGCATGTTGCCGCAGAAGCGAACCGTGGTGCTACGAGTGACGTATTTAACGCCTCTACGCCCCTGCGCATTCCTTACAATTCAACCATGCAATGCCACTATGGAGAGTCTTGTGACAAATTAACTGAAAAAAACATTCCTAAGAAAAATATTCATGCAGCAAGAGTTATAAACAATTTAGAAACAAATAGTATTTTCATGAACATAGAGAAACTCGCACAGTATAGTGTTTAAACGTTAGCATGCCCTGGCCCGATCCGGAGCAGCGACCTCGTCTGAAAATTCGAAGTTATGGTTACAAAAGAGATCCCTCTGAGTTTTAAAGCCATTACGATAAAACTGGCATATATCTTGTTACCCTTAACAAAAAGAATGTTCACAAGCCAAATATTCACAAACGTACAGCCGCATAACAAAAATATTCACAAACTTACAGCCGCACAACAAAAATAATTAATGCATTATTGAGAAAAATGGCTAGAGAAACTGGGATTACAGAAATCTCATTTGACCCCCACCCGATACATCTCCAACAGATGTTTTGAGCCTTTAGTGTGCTTGTAGTTTTGGAAAACAATTTCCACATACAAAGACGATCTGTGGAAAGTTTGCCAATATTTTAGTCTAAGAATGAACTCGCCATTTTCTGCAGATGACTGTTAGAAAGTGGCTGTCGGATAATAGGGCGTAATTATAATAATGACTTCAATCAACGGTGGAATAAATTTTTCCAAAGTAGCAGGAAACTTAGAACATCGTTTTTTATAAAGTGCGATTAAATCTCAACACTTACCGATGGATTTATAAACACTTCACAGGTGAATCTTTCTTCTCTCCAAGTTTCCGCTTTGCTCTTTGTAACGAATTTATT
>NW_013666239.1:424073-427089 GCF_000517525.1 Limulus polyphemus
AAGGAAGTTCCAGATTGAAATGAAAACTTTATATTGTTTGTAAGTTTGTGAAACTTTTGTTTATAAATCATTGTTTGTAACAACTATTTGTAATAATTGTTATTGTAACTTTTACTGTTGTGTGTATATTAAAACGTATTTGGGTTAAAAAGAAAACTGTGTATCAATCTTGTTGGCAAATATCATAAATTGACTATATATCGGCATGTATTTAAATAATAAATCCAAAGTATAATTTAACTACTAAATTTAAACTTATCAGTTAACTCAATTTCAGGTCATTTGAAATTCTAATATGTAACATCTTTCACAAAGAATTGACATGCCCTTTTTTTTCTACTGTGAAATATTTTTATATCACAATAAATATCTTTAAAAATACTACTGTTTCCACACCATGGAGCATGCGTACCTGAACTAATGAATGTTGATTAATTATGAAACGTTCTACTTCATTAAATGATATCGTTTCAATCTCAACTGATGAATGCCCTTTGCCCCAGTGGCTCATTGGTAAGTCTGAGGCCTTATAACTCTAAAAATCGGGCAGAACACAGATAGCCCAAAGTGAAGCTTTGTGATTAACAATAAACAAACAAATAACGCCTGATGTTAACAGGATCCTCCATTCCGAAAAATTAACACTATGTCATGAACGAGACATTAAAATCCTATAAATAATTTAAGTTCGATCTCAGTCTCCTCTATAGCCCTTCCCTTAATTAAGAACAACATAAATTAATGAATTCAAAGAAAAGGTTGAAAACATCCGCCAGAAAAAAGATTACTAAAAATAGAAACAGAAACCTCATTGTTTAAACACACTACTTAATCAAGTGTTGTAAAAACATAGATTTCCAATTCACTCTAGAAATAAATAGTCTACCTTCTGGAAACGCTTGAGTTTATCGAGGAGATTCTCGAATTGTGATGAAAACAGTGCTTGTTTTAATTACTAAAATCGTTAAGCAGTCAGGTCATTGAAGCTACAAACCAAAAGTAATGTGAAAACGATTGATTCTAATAACTTAAATTAACAACAGATTATGATTCTGTAATAGAAATTATAAATATGTTGATCGGCCGACTTTATGAACTATTGTACTTTCAGAAGCCACATGCACAGAAATGTTGATTATTTTATAATATTCTCATGTCTACAGCATAGTTTATAAACTATGCAGCTATGAACATACTAAAAACTTATTTAAATTTTTTAATGTCTGACAAAATGAAAAAGCTTTAGGAAATGATCCTCAGTGTTGCTTGATATTTCTTTTTCTACAGTACGATTTGCTTCGTTTTAGGACTTATTTCATCTAATCGTGAAGACGATGAGAGCGTAAAATAAAATGTATGGCCTGACATCACATGGAAAATCAATAAATTAAAGACGACCGTCAGACTACGTGATCTCTCGATTTAATTTGGCCAGTTGGTCTATAGCCGGACACGTCCATTATATCGACTCGAGGATTGACCGTTTGATCTCACACATTTCAACCGCCGTTGGTAACTATGACGACATGTGCTAGCGCCACTTTGACGTCTAGCCTCTAACCTCTGAAGAAATCTTCAATCAGTTCCCTGGCTAACTTCAAGTATCCTTTAGTGGTCATTTTAGAAGAAGCATGAATATCAGCAACTTTTGGGTTCGAGTAGTCACAGCATAACGTGTTGTGAATGGTAGAAACGAAACAATAAAAAGCGGTTGACTACAACTGCTTCTAATCCTCTCAAACACACTTCTCTTATGAAACAAAAGACTGGAAAAGTTTGAGTTATTGGGATAAATCGTACAATCCTTAGTGTAAACTATAATTCTAGAATGTTCTCTGTTTGTCTACTAGTATCAACTCGTCGTTTTATCCACTTTTCTGTCTTGTTTATCATCAGACCTCCAGATTTAATGAACAATAAGAAAAATGACAAAATACGAAGTACAAGCCCCATCTAATAGAAAGGTTGCCATAACTATTACGTCCAGTAGAAAAAATCAAAGTATACGGTACCTTTGTAATTCGTGGAATGGTTATTAAAGAGTAGTTTACACACTAGTACTTCAAGGTACATTAATACTTCGTGTGGTCCATTATCGCAATAGACATAATACATACAAAATTTACAAAGTAAGTTCAGCACCAATCACAAGCATGTTAACTATGGGGCGTTATTTTTTAGTATGATTGATGAGACTGATTTATTGTAACCAACAAACATCTTTTTATTCAATATTACACCAGCTTGTGTTTCATAAACAAACTTACTTGTTTTGAAACATAGCCTTGTTTTTCAATAGAAAACTGTATACCTATCACAAGCCTATGTATGTAGAGGGATACTAAGTATACGTGGAGAAAATAACAAAGGTTAATTAAATCTGAGATTCAGTACCAGGATCCTGGAGGATTGCTTGTAGTAAATGTAAGTGAAAAACAAAGAAAAATATATGTTCATAGCTGCGATTGATATTGTTTACGTTATACAAACAATACCATGCTTTGTATAGATTTCTATACAAACACAGTTAATGATACCTAACTCAAGGCTCTTCCTGTTAGATAACTACTTTTGTTTATGTTTTCTGATTAGATTTTCAGTTTTGCTTCGTTTTTTTTTTTTTGTTGTTCTTAGTTTAACTGCTCTTTTACTGTATTATATGTTCTAGGCTTACTTTTGTTTACTTTTAAATTCCTATTAGTTATTTGTTTGTGTTAATTTTTGGACCGATAAATATTAATTCTTTTTTATTTTTATTACACTGCTTGTAGTTTCTTTATTTACCCATATACGTAACTTTACGTCGGTCTTGCTATTTAAACCTATACTTTTCTACACATTTCCTTTATTTTCTTTATCTAGACATTCAATTTCCGTCATTGCTGTTCAGTATCGGTGAAATTGTCTTTCTCTTATTTGGAGGCCCGGCATGGCCAGGTGGTTAGGACGCTCGACTCGCAATCTGAGGGGCGCGGGTTCGAATCCCCGTCCCACCAAACATACTCGCCCTTTCAGC
>NW_013666239.1:428008-438293 GCF_000517525.1 Limulus polyphemus
CTCGTGTAGCTTTGCGCGAAATTAAAAAAAAACAAACAAACAAAACAAACTTATTTGGCTGTCCAACTAATTTTCCTTTATTATATTGTTTATCATTTGGATTTTTGTGTACTATCTTTAAGTTTATAATGTTTCCTTTGTTATCCAGCTCCTGAGTTTTCCTTCGGTTTGTTGTTATACACTTTTCTTCTTTAACATATGTGACTGTTCCATTTTTATCATCCATCTCTTTTGCTTTTATAGTGTTATTTAACTGTTTATATTTGTGTTGTCTTCCATGTGTTTAAATTTTCTTCTCTCGAAATGTTTGACTTTTGTTATACAGTTGTCAAACCTTTCTTCTGCTGATTATAAAAGACCGTTTTTCTTTATGATAAAAATAAAAACAAATTTGTATGATTTACAGTTTTAATTTTTTCATTTTATATCTTTCTTTATTCTCTATCCACGTTTTCTTTCCTTTTCTCGTATATCTATTGAATTTGGCATTTCTTGTCTATATCTTAATTTATGTAAGTTTATGTTGCTTAACCGTTTTGACTTTCTTATCCAACTGTTTCAGTTTTGAATCTAAAGGCACTTTAGCACCGACAATGTAATAATGCCTGTCCCTGCAGAAACAGATAGTATTGATAAGTTGATATTACTGTGGTCACGCAAGTCAGCAATTTATTCTTGAACTGCGTGACCGGGCGCAATTACCGTAACCAGTTTCTGTCTTGCTGCGTTGTGGTTTGAATGTCCATCAATTTATTTCTTATAGACTTGGGACGGCATCTGTCTATCAGCACACACTCACACAGCTGTTTACGAGATTTATAAAATTAAGTGAGTTGTTTTTTATAGATTCTGCTGCTATTGATACAGTAGCAAAGCTATAAATGATTGCTTGTGATCCATGGCAGAACCTAAGTGGTCCATCAACGGGTGTTTGTAGAAATAAAATGTTCTGTTTGAAGAACTAAGATCACTTTTAGTGACACGAACAGAAAACTTACCTCCATTCAACTGACAGTGTGTACTTTCACTCAAGTCTCGTTCGAAACCCAACCAATTTTCTTCGGAGGTCTATATAAATCTATAATATACTTATTCATAAAATGATATGAGCGTCCAAAAACTAGATATTAAGTGCCAGACACAAAAATATTTTGAACTGCAGAAAGCACGTGATCGATTGGAAAGGGGAAAATTACGAGACTAATTTATAAGAGTTTATAGCTTGTAGAAAATGAGCACCTGGTGCTGTTTTTTATCACTTCATTAGTTTTACAAGTGATACTAAGTTAAATGAATAACAAATAGTTTATCGTCGTTATCGTAACATTTCAAAAATACAGGAATAGATAGCATTGTAAGCTTACGGACTTTCACATACCATTAAATAATATATGTACTGTATAATTTTTGCCACTGATTTCAGTAAAATTCATCAATAATATATCTTCCAATGTATATTGCGCAGTGCTTCGTTACAAAATCAAAAATACAGGATATTCTAAAAATCAGTATTGTAATTAAACGATGTCTGTCTTTCGTCTTTAAGAGTTTTGAAAGAGGAGTAAATTATAATTTTAAACTTGTATCAAACGGCTCCTTTTTCATTGTTCTAGACTTCTTTCAAGCCTACAAACAAACAAACCACTGTTCTAAAATACGATTCGCAAAGGCTCATCAACATACAGTTTGAGTAGGAAGGTTAGTAGGATATAGCTTCAGACTAATCTTTGTGACTCCGTGGTTTTTTTTTCTTACAACATTTTACTAAAACATTCTGTGATATAGTACTTTTCAACGAGGCGGCTATAGGAGATGCTACCCATTCCTTAGAGAAATATCTGTTTCTCAAAATCTATGTGATATAGCGAAAGGAAAAATCATAGTGTGGTCGAGCGACATTAATTCAAGGTGCTAAAGAAATAATCGTTCAAGCTACGCTAAAGAAAATTATAGAAAAAGAGTCATAAGCCTCCTTTTTTAACCAGTTACGGTTAATATCAAACAATTCTGTAAAAAAAAAGGATATTTATTTCAGAATTTTCGCACAAAACTACACAAAAGGCTATCTGCCCTTAGCTGTTCCTAATTCTGAACTGACAGGCTACAGAAAGAGCAGTTAATCAACAGCACCTACAACCATTCTTGGGCTACTCTTATCTGACTGAATAGTAGGATATAACCGTCACTCTTACAGAACACCCATGGCCCCAAAGAGCAACGGGACGCAAACCACGAATAATCGGATTCACATTCTGGTAAGGATAACTACTTTCTCGCGCCAGGTTCACATGTTTTAGACTGGCCAAATACTTTCAAAATCTAAATACTACAGAAATAATGAAATTCGTTAACTTTTGGCACTCCATAATCACACTTGTATATCCTGAATGGAACCTGTAACTTAAAAAAAATCTAAATAAAATAAGATCCGACATTTTTGAATGCAGTTCAGTCCCAGAAACTTAATCATTATACTCTAAAACAAGGAAAAATATTATTGAGTAACCACCACTAATGTTCATCCTATCACCATCAGTAAAATGTTATCCAATTCTATCCATTATCGAACCCTCTTTTTTTTCACTTAGACGAAGCTGTTAATAAAACGAAACGTTAACCACTAAATATTCTATTAAAAAAATTATACCTCAAGAACATTTCATGTCGGGTTTGTTTTGTTTTTTTTTTAGTAAAATTGCTTTTTTACACGTTTTTAACTTAAGGTGTTCATTGGTAGTAACTTATACCTTAAGGTATATCGTAATTACTAAGACAAATAGCAGCTTTCTCCAGTCATTCAACGTGACAAGTCCCAGTAGCCTGTCTAAGTCACGTGACGAAATGTTGAACTATTGAGAGAATTAAGTGCGTTAATGAGTTTTCTTGGTTTCGTCTGCTAGCTGACGGACAAGATAGGAATAAAAGACGGAACGCCTGTTCATCAATCATGATACTGCTTGAAGAAGAAGACGTTAGTTTCAACTGACATGCACTATTCTTTGGATATATTGTGAACGCGATTTTAATACTGATGGATCGTGGTTATTAGGAATAAATGTTTCACAGATGGCGCTACTACACGTCGCTTTTTTCCAACTTGCTGTTCTGCATTTAATTTGGAAATGACACTCAAAATGATAAAAATATATGTCGTGCAACTTGATACATTAGCTTCCTATTAAAGATTACCCAGTGTTACTTCTAGTTTTATACTTTAATGTCCGTTTTGAGGAACCTTTAAGGTTCAAACACTTTTTATCTTGGTAACTTGTTTCTTTAGATAAGAATTGTTTGTTTGTTATAGATTTCACGTAAAGCTACACGAGGGCTATCTGTGCTAGCCGTCCCTTATTTAGCAGTGTAAGACTAGAGGAAAGGCGATTAGTCATCACCACCCACCGCCAACTCTTGGGATACTCTTTTACCAACGAATAGTGGGATTGACCGTCACATTATAATACCCACATGACTGAAAGGGTGAGCATGTTTGGTGTAATGGGGATTCGAACCGAAGATTGCGAGTCGAGCTCCCTAACCACCTGGTCATGCCGTGCCCTTTAGATAAGAAACCAAATTTTTAAAAACATTCTTGAAATTGAATATATTGGATCTGATAAACAAATATTACATTAAATCTCAAACGCTAAAATCAACAACCAAAACAACTCTATGTATAGCTCACGCATGGATTTTATATTATATGATTAATTATTGTGAGAATTTAAGCCTGAAAAACTCCTCGATGAAAATGGAAAAAATAAAATAATAGAATTTTCTCAACAATTCAGTGGAGACCAAATACAAGGTAACTTAGAAAATTATCCTTCTGAATAGAAAAAAAAACAAATTTATTCTAAAAATCTTTTATGTCTTGTAATAATCAACTTTCTTGTCTTGTAAATACAGCCAATGTTTTACTGAAATGTTTTATCTAACTACCGCCCCCAGTAGCACAGCGGTATGTCTGCGGACTTACAATGCTAGAATCCGGGTTTCGATACCCGTGGTGGGCAGAGCACAGATAGCTCATTGTGTAGCTTTGTGCTTAGCTTCGAACAACCAACCTTATCTAACTACCGAATTCAGTATTTGGTTGTTTTCTTAGTATAATAGGTAGTTGTAGTTAAAACACTACTTTTAAATATTATATTTCTTAAACTAAAGGTTTTTGGCTCTTAAAACAGTGTACAAAACAAGCTAATTTAATGACAGTCATACCAGCCCATTTGTAATACTCATATCTTTATCGTACTATACTCGCACTTTATATGCCTTTTTAATATGTTTTAATCAGCATTGTATTATTATTGTTTGATACGATGGCTGAAACTTTCCGACATTACTGTTAGTGATTGAGTTTATTTTCATATAAGTATATATATATATATATATTGTTTTTATTAGTCTTTCACACAGGTAGCCTTCAGAATGATGTGTTAAGTTGCTTATCATTTTATTTAGAAATAAGCTTCTGTTCATGAATGTTTAATCTATAACTAAATTCTTTTGATTGATAAGAAATGAAGATTGTTTGATGCATTGTAGAAACTGTGAAATTAAACTTTCTCTGCTGAAGTACAATTCATATGTTTGGACTTACAAGAACATAATTTGAAGGTCCACATCACCACCGGTCACTGATTGGTCACCGCCGATACAGGTATTCCTCCTCGTTCAGGCTTTTGTCAGTCACGATCATCAATACCAAGAACCCGAGATACGGCTACCTGCCGTCTACACGGAGCCACTTGACAGCAGGGTGGACCGCGTACCGGGAACATCATGTGTGTTTAAGTACACAGAATGCTGATCTTGGTTTTCGAAGCAGCTAACCACAGACCCGACTGTGGATTGCCACAAGCTGATATGTTGGTTTCATGACAGAGTGTTGTTAATTTAGTTGCTGACAGGTAAGGTACTGGACAGTTAAGCTTATGTGTAATCCGAGATGCTTTTTTTTAGCAGGCAAAAAGAAATATTCAGCGAAAGTGATGTATATTAATACATCTTAACCCTAAAATGTAAAATTACCGATATGGTCGAACCCTATCAGCGTTTTATAAACTATTTACGCACTAAATTCTTTGTGAATCCATAAAATTCTACACACAGACAAAATTAAAAGTGTAAACAAAAATACTTTGACAATTAGAATTAATTCTATTAATTAATGCTTGGGTGCCTATGTTTTTTTAATATAGTAAATGAGTGGTTTTTTACTCAATTTTTCATCAGTTCTTTACACCGAGTATTGTAGCAGGTAAAACGTAAAACAAGTTACTGTAATACAATATGTGGAAGTCATCAATAGTGAAAGGTTTAAAAGAAAGGCAGTAATTAACTTACCAATAATAAAGAGAGAGAGAGAGCGAGACAGAAACGGGATTGAAGGTTTTTTATCAATATGTATTGATAATTTCTTCTAAATCCTTCTATTCAAAAATAAGAAATATCAAAATTCATAACAGCACAGAAGTATAATATATATATCAGTCTTTATCTTAATTAAGGAACCTTTCAAAATATTTAAATCAATCTGAATAATTAAAGACAGTTTGTTCCTATGTGTTGTGAAATACTTTTATTTTTATATATCTAATGTTGATAACTGAAATGTTTCTAATGTATGTGCTCTTTTTTACAGTAGAGAAATAATTCAGTAAAAACATTATCCTGTAATTAATACATAACGTGTACAATTCGGAGCACTTCTTCATTCGCAAAGTGAAGATTATGGTTATGAAGGAGAACCTTTCAACTCATTGCGATGAAGCTGAATATGTTTCCTGGCGTCGTTAATAAAATAATAAATACAATGCTTTTAAGCTGAAAAAGACTCACCTGTCAAAAGCTCGCACTCTTTAAGCTACAAGTAATGTCTGTTTTCCTGGAAAATGTTGCAGAAGAAACTGGGTTCATATCTATCTTATTCTACCATACTACCATATGTCTGACAAGTCCCCGGATGTGGCACCAATGAACTTTTGTGTCTTTGGTCTGTTTAAATATAGTCTTGGAAACCGGCATTCATGTAGAGTGGAGAGTTTGTAAAAAGTATGTCAAGGTGTGTGGTCTATGTGTCGACTTTCGCAAAAGATTGGAACAATGGATATTTTGATGTTGGGCAATAGTGTATAAACATAACAAACATGCTGAGTACGATCAAAGAAGAAGTTCGATAGTTCCAAGGAACGTTGTTATAAAGAATTAACTACAGTAAGACCTAAAAACTTAAGATTCTTGTGTATATTTGTGATTCAAACAGAATCTGATGTGTTCTGTAGAAAATAAATAATTTTCATAACATGAAAATATTATAAGATTTTACTCCGAAAATATTTAACCACTGTGAGTAAGTAAAAAAATTGTTAAGAAGGGTCGAAATTACTTGAGTTATTTTGTAACTAAATCTTATGTACTTATGGGTTGAAATGTAGGGAATAGTTTTTTTTTCTGGAGTACAGTTTTATTCTTTTTTTAATTTTTCGAGAGAGAGAGAGACATAACTCTCCGTGTGAAACTAATTTAGTTCAAACCTACGAGAAATTTGCTAAACAAGAACTAACTGATCTAACTTTGCGTTTGCTAATTCAGTAGCTATCAGCTTATAAGAATCTGATATAGAAAAAGACAAGTAATATTTCAAGTTAAATTTGTTTACTTCACAGCTCGTATTGTTCTTCACACAATAATACATTAATTAACACATGATTTTACCTAGTTAAGTTTGTTTACTTCACAGCTCGTATTGTTCTTCACACAATAATATATTAATTAACACATAATTTTACCTAGTTAAGTTTGTTTACTTCACAGCTCGTATTGTTCTTCATACAATAATATATTAATTAACACATAATTTTACCTAGTTAAGTTTGTTTACTTCACAGCTCGTATTGTTGTTCACACGATAATATATTAATTAACACATAATTTTACCTAGTTAAGTTTGTTTACTTCACAGCTCGTATTGTTCTTCACACAATAATATATTAATTAACACATAACTTTACCTAGTTAAGTTTGTTTATTTCACAACTCGTATTGTTCTTCACACAATAATATATTAATTAACACATAACTTTACCTAGTTAAGTTTGTTTATTTCACAACTCGTATTGTTCTTCACACAATAATATATTAATTAACACATAATTTTACCTAGTCTGCTTTCTTCTTGCATTTGTTTTTGTTTTACTTATGCGATATTTATTCAAAGAATTTAATATTCAAACCTACCGTGGTACAATTTTTCCAATTTTACAAATTTAAGAGGTTTAGAGATTTCTAGTGGAGTATCATAACAATATATGACAAAAAAAAAAATAATGCACACAAAAGTCACATTATAAGTTAGAAAACATTATTAATCAACTTATATCAGTCTTCCTTTTACAAGCCTTTTTCTTTAAAGAATCTATGATTAATATTTGAAGAAGTTTTCTCAACAGACAGTGGTGCAGGAAACACGATAGCTCCCTCTAGATTTGTGTAGAGCATCAAGCCGTAAAAGCAGTTGTCACCTTCAAGTAGATGAATTTCTTTGTGGACAGTAACAACAATAAGTTTTTGAAATAACTTATATATTGGACAGTGTAACTAGAGTGCCACTAGTTACACAGTAACAATACCCTTAAAGTGTGATAACTGAAAACTTCAAATTCATTGAAAGCTGCTCCTCACTGTCAATAGCATAAGCTAAGCGCATTTTAGTTTATTTAGTAAGCCTAATATTTGGGTTTTGAAGTGAGTTCATATTTAGATAAAACGATTTCTCCACATTTCTTGTCATTCGGGTACTTATATTCCACAGAATTCTATGAAGTTACCAGACTTTTCCAGGTTGGTCATCTAGGTCCCAAAATCAACCCTGCCCCGCCCTCTTCCGTTGTCACTCCCGCTTTGAGTTACTAAACTAATTACCATTTGAAGGTTCATTTATTTGTCTATAAGTCTTATGTCTGATTATATGGCCACCTGCTAAGACCCCAACAATCTCCTCTCCTGAACACCGCCTGTCTTTCCTTTGTGAAATATCAAAGAACACAGAAGAAAATAAGAATAAGTGACGGGGACTTTTAGAATATAAAATACGATTAATCATAACAAAAAAAATGTCAATATTTTATAATGTTTTATTCTAAATTACATGTCTTGTTCACGATTGACACAAGTACTAACTTATGTAATATTCTGGAATGTTGACCTCTTGCATTGAGTGGAAGACCATGTTGGAAACTTCCCACATCAGACAGAGTCTAATTGAAATGTTATTAATGTTCTTTCTAATGTTATGTCAACAGGAGCGTTTACTAGAAAAACTGAAGTTGACCTATTGCTATTTTTTGTATAATTTCTTGTCAGCAACTGTCCACATCAGACAGAGTCTGATTGAAGTGTTATTAATGTTCTTTCTATTTTTTTATATCAGCAGTTTCCCACCACAGACAAAGTGTATTTGTTGTTTTTTAGAATTTTCGTCCAAACCTGCACAAGAACTTTTCCTCGTATAGCAGTCCCTACTTTTGAAGTGATTAATCAGAAGGTATTGTTGTCAACCAGCAACATACAAATGCTTATTATTAATGCATGAGAAGTAGTATTAACATTTGAATACAATGGTGCTTCAGAATCTTTATAAATGTTACAACTTACCACAACTCTATAATGTCTGCAGAAAAATACATACTTTATTTTAGAGTGTAGCTCAAGTGAGACAAACTTCGCTATAATAATTATAATAATCTGATAAATACTCGAATTTTAAGTGATTTGAATTGTTCTGAAAGAATATTCATAACATTTCAAATACACTTTGGGGATAGAGGATAGTGGTTAACTGCCCAGAGTTCGAGGGTTAATATCTCGCGTTCCGTTGCTACACTATCAGTGCGACGATCGAATCCCACTATTCGGAGAGAAAGAAGAGTAGCCCACTATTCGGAGAGAGAGAAGAGTAGCCCAATAGTTGGTGATAGATGCCTTAAGGATAAAATAAATAAACGCACCTAACATTATTTTGAATGCTAGATCTCCAGTTTTGGAACTATCAACATTTATCTTTAAAAATTCATCAATAGTCACAATTTTCTGGTATAACAATACATAAATGAAGTCATTAGGATATAGTAATACTAGCTGATACACCTGTCGATAGAAGAGCAGACAGAAAAGTGTTCAGTTAGATTTCTCATAACTCTGCAAACTTACTTGACTTGCGATGAAAATAAGAAGGATTACCTCAATTTTGGGGTGGAAGACTTTAAAATACTATAAAATAAGACATGCATCTTAATACGACAATAGAATATCAACATTTCTCTTCTTTTCCAAAAAGAACCGGGCGTGATTTAGTGAATTGTGTGGCCGGAATATGAATCCGAGGATTCACGCCTCAAGTCCCGTTACTAAAAAACGTTTTCCATTCTTTGTTGTTGCGGATGCGCAATAAGATTGAAAGCCAAATCCCACAATTTGATCAGACTAGAATAGACAAAGAGTTAACAGTTGGTGCTGTTTAGTAGCTATCTTCCCTTTAGTCTATGAGTTGAAAATTAGGAGCGGCTAATCTTTATGGAACTTTGCGCGAACATTCGAATCAATCAAACAACATTTTACAGCAAACTCGTAAGACTAAAAGTGAAATTATTCAGGTCAAGTTACATTAAACCTAATTTCTTACTTAAGTACGATAATGAAACCTTCGTAGGAGCCAACATTAAAAGTTAAGATTGAACTTTTTTAACGGTTTCTACCTTCATGGATGTATTTTAGTTCTTTTTTCTAAGAGAACATACCTTGGGCAAGTACTTTTTTGACAACTGTCAAATAAAATCTGCTAATTATAGAATAAGGCCAGGGCGTCGGTTGGCCCTATGGTAGAGCTCTGGATTTCGGAGCAGGCGAGCTGGGTTAGGATCAGTGCTATAACACAAAATATTCTCGCAATTTAAGCTACTTGTGTGTGTGTGTGTGCGTTATAAGTGGGACAGTCAGTCCGTTAGCTAGATGGTGGGTGGTAGGATGGTGCTGTCTGGTTTCCTTCTCTCTTGTCATTACTTCAAAAGTAGGGACAGCGGCAGGTAGCCTTAGTAGCTTTGCCACAAATACGAAAATACAAATACAGAACGAAGCCATAGATAAGAAATTTAAATTAGACTTAGTTTAACAACTTTTCTGTTTAAGATCCTCCCTTGAAGAAGTATATTTATTTTAAGGAGACATTATTAAGTACATGGTATTGAGTAGCTGATCAGTTTATTCACAGGTATTTAAAAACTGATTT
>NW_013666239.1:438591-443608 GCF_000517525.1 Limulus polyphemus
TTCTTTGGGTAAAAATTACAAGTTTGAAACAGCAAAATTTTCCGTAATAATTTTTTGTTTCTTTTTCATGTTCGTTCTCTGCGAAACATCGCAGTTCAAATGTGCAAATACACCTGTTCTACGAAATGGAATTTCATTATCAAGAACTTAAGAGACGAAAAACACTTGCCATAAAAGAATGACCGGAGCCTTGTAGGTCACGAGCAATTTTGTGTCTGATGAAACTGTCTAATATATTATGTTTGTGTATTGTGTTTCCATTCTCACTAGATATTTTAGGAAGTAAGATACAAGTATAATTTAACTCACGAAAGCTAGCTATCACATTACCAAACAAACTGTGTTTCACAAATGGTGTTGTCTTTATCAAACGAACATGTGGGAATAATTATCTGCATGGTCACGAAATGCATTTAATCAAATGAACGCCGAATGTCATTTTCGACACAAAATATACAGAGTTTCGAAGTTTCTCGTTCCTAGGAAAATTCTGCTACCTGTCGCGTTCGATGGTGATTTAAAATAACACTACTCATTGTTTTTCTATTAAGTTTCAGTTGTCCCATTAGTTTCATCAGACTGTAAAGTTTCTTTAATGTGTTCTCAAATATGTGTGTGACTAATAAAATAAGAATATCTAAAAAGCTTATAAGTAGCTCATACAGTGAATCAAAAATTCAGAGTGACTCATTGAAAAAACAATGCTACAAGTATTAAGTATTGAAAGTAATTTTATTATATATCAACATTTAATTGAAGAATGAAAATCACAGCTTATACACTGTTTTCAAATAATGGATTATGGTTTCATATAATAATCTTTCCTCTATGAAGTAAGTCTCAAAAAATTCAACTCAACTTACAGATCTATTAATTTACTTACCAGAAATGAAACGTTTAAACCACGTTTAATGCTTTAAACTATCGTAGTTTTAACATAAGTACGTCAGCATGAATGGTCTTTGAAAACAAGAATAACAAACACTATTAGTCTCCAAGTTAATATCATTTTGTAAGTTGAAAATTTTGATTGTATAGAAAAGGTTAAGTCGAAAACTAAATGATAAAACAATGTGACTAAGTCGTACTATTAAGATAGTGTGCCCGATACCCTCTTGCCATGCTTGAAAGCCTTTAATATTATGGCCTTACATAAAGAGTTTAAATTTAATGTTTTTAAATAAATGGTAACAATTGGTTATTTTTGCAAGTTCATTAAAAACCTTAGAGTTCTTTTTTCTTCTTCTTCTATACTTTTTAGCAAATTTCCCCAGGATTGTATGATAATATAAATCAGATTTCGTTTCTCAGATTTTGAAATATCACGTAATTTGTGATTCCTTACAAGTATGCCCTAATAATTTGGAACATGTGGTAATTGCCATTGTAACCAGAAGTGACTGAAAGCTGCTACTTAAGATAATACCAATATTAGTGAGTTTAGATGAAAGTTATCAAACAGATTATCGAATATTTCTGAAATAACAATACATTGTAATAGACATTACAAACATTACAGAAACCACGTATAAAATGTGATGGTGCAATGAAGAGAACAGTCGCTATGTGCAGAGAGGTCAGTGTAAATCAAGCTTACAACGTTATCTAATTTTGAGTGTGTTGCTTACCTGGGACCTTCTATAAATAAAATAGATTTTTCTATGTGTAACAAATGCTTTATAATATGTAGAATTATTAACGGACTTTTCACTACGTTAAAATTCCGTATATAAGTCTCCAAAACAACAAAATGCTTTATAGTTATGAAATACATCTTTCGTCACTATAAGTTTCTAGGGTTTTGGATGTAGAATGATAAATATAAAAAGTGTTAGCTATGATAATTCTCTTAAAACTACAAGTCAAACCTTCTTGACTTTAGCTGACTAATCTTCTTGTTACTTCCAACACCGGAAGTTATTATAAATATGTTTATTATAAAAAAATATGTATACAGTTTCTTTGACAAGACATTGATTAAAGATACTTTGCTTTAAATTATACTGAAATCATGTGGTGCTTTCCAATTTAAGAAACTGAAGTAAGACATGTATGAAAAAATTGCAAAAAACGTAGATTGTTTTAATTGATGACTGATGTTTTAAAAACACTGATTTTCTACAACATCACGCAATATATATACGAAACTTTAGTGTTATTTCAAACAACTGATATAATAATTTCTTGTTGCTATTTCCTTGTGACACACCATAAGAAACTAATGGATTTTGCTTGTTGTGTCAACAGCGGTGAGATTTGGAAGAACGTATAGAGGTTGAGTACGTCATATTAAAGCAATTTTCCAGCCTGAACTTGTCATTACAGTCCATGTTGCTACGCCCAGTCATACTTTATTATATATGATGACCGTAGTTCTGCCTCCTATGGCTTAGCGGTAAGTCTGAAGGTTTACAACGCTAAAAACCTGTTGGCACCTACAGATATCCCGTTGTGTAGTTTTGCGCTTAGCAACAAATAAAACAAAGACCGTGCATCTTGACAATAGCACTTCAGCGTAGTTTCAATTAGAAAAGGCTTTTCGTAAAGCAGTCGTCTTCAAAAATGCACTACTCCTTCCAGCTGGCTTTTCATAATCCACCTTGTGTACGAAAACAACGGTTTCAATGGTCTGATCACGCATAAGTCCAAAGGCGCTGCGTTCAGCGAATTGACTGGTATATCTTTGTATGGAATAGCAAGGATACCCATTTCATTCTCTAGGTGCTTGAGGTATGCGACAGTTGAACGGGAGTTAATACTGAAAGCCTTATCTTGATGAACCCGCACCTTATTGGCCTCGTTTTCAGACGGAGATCTTACTTTGATATGTTGCGTGCTGTTGCATGGGCCACATGGACGGTTTTTGCCAGTGACTTTTGTTTGTGGATTATCACTTGTTACAAGACGCTGCACTTTGCTTGCTACGACTAGAGGACAGTTTGTTACAGGTCTCGTTCTGGATAGTTCTGGTGTCTAAGCTGATCCATAATCCTTTATTTTAAGCCGTTAAGCACAGGGGTAAGACCGTTTTAATAAATCTAAATTCACACTCTGAACACATCTTTTTGATCTGAGTGTACGAATATTTTGAGTCGGAACGGATTGTTACATACCCTTCCTAAAAGAGATCAATTTTCACTGTCATCACAATATTCATGTAACTTTAAATATAGTTCTGATACATATCGTACCACTGCATTTTTATATCGGCTGTGGTTGTCACGTGACTTACTGCTTTGCACGTTCAAAATTGTTTTAATATAACATACCCAAATCTCAATATTTTGTGAAAAGAAACTGATCATATACATATCACACACGCACACGTGTATATACATATATGTGTGAGTGGGTGTAGGTCTATGAACATATTATATTCGTTTGTCAATTATGATAAGAACATTAAGTCAGCTTCCTGGAATACAATTAATTTTCTATGGTATATGACATAATAAACCGGATTTTACTTTAGCTAGGCGTGTTCTTAATAAAAATAAATAAATATACACGTATGTACTCTGTATTTTTTTCAAGTAAATTATGGCACGATTATGGTCAATCTAGTACTAATTTCCCCGGGTAGGGTTTCGGTTATAGGGTCAGAATACATTCACCCCCTACTATTAGTAAGAACTGAATTATAGCTTGTCGACAGGTTCAATAGAACGTATCACCATAATTAACATGCACATGGGGAACGCTATATTTGTTTGCTCATCTTCATTTTGTATACACAATATAACGCTGTTTTTGCTTTCGTTTTTTGCTATAAGGTTTATATGTTTCTGAGAATGTTGCTTGTCTAAGACCTTCTGTAAACAGAATATTTTTTTTTGTATAGAAAATGAAGTATCTCACAAGTTACTAAAAGATTAATAATTTAGAGGTTTTTAATTTCTACTTATATATCTTGTTTATCAGAAGAACAAATTGTTCAAAAATACAAAGAGTTAATGTTTGTTTTTTCTTTTTCTACAATATAATTTATTTTTCATCTGTAGAAAAATGTAATGTAATGTTGATGTACAAGGGAAGCACTGGGATGTGGCTCTGAAAAAAAAAAAAGAGTATAAGAAATGAAAAATGTTAACCGGTTTTTTAACCTTGTAAACGTACATAATTAAACTTTGCTGTATATTAACTTTCAACAGAAATGTTAACCGGTTTTTTAACCTTGTGAACGTACATAAATAAACTTTGCTGTATACTAACCTTCAACATAAATGTTAACCGGTTTTTAACCTTGTTAAAGTACATAAATAAACTCTGCTGTATATTAACCTTCAACAGAAATGTTAACCGGTTTTTTAACCTTGTAAACGTACGTAAATAAACTTTGTTGTATATTAACCTTCAACAGAAATATTAACCGGTTTTCAACCTTATTAAAGTACATAAATAAACTTTGCTGTATATTAACCTTCAACAGAAATGTTAACGGGTTTTTAACCTTGTAAAAGTACCTAAATAAACTTTGCTGTATATTAACTTTCAACAGAAATGTTAACCGGTTTTTTAACCTTGTAAACGTACATAAATAAACTTTGCTTTTAACAAGCTGAAGAACAAATATTTATATAATCTATGTCACGAGTGCACATGTTTAAACTCAATTTCCTTACTCCCTTCCGAGCACATGTGTTTATTCACAAAATATTAGCTTTCATTATTATAGTATTTATGAAATTCATTCGTTTTGGAAACGACACCTAAGTAAGCATGTTTCGAAAATATTATTTGTTAATTCATTTCATTTTTTTAGAATGTTTTTCACTATATATACGAAATTTACCTCAGGATTAACATTTTGTGCTTATAACGCCTTTAGCCAGTGATGGGATTCAAATATTTTAACAACAGGTTCTCTCACTAGCAGCATGTGAGAATATCAGATATTAAAAAAAAGGAGGGGCCAGAAAGCCCCCCCCCCCCCAACACTGAGAAAATAAAAATAGGCCCTCACGGATAGTGTTAAAGATTCTTTAGAAACTTTCAATTAAAAAAGTGTTTTATAATC
>NW_013666239.1:444608-445392 GCF_000517525.1 Limulus polyphemus
GCGAAATTCCAAAACAAACAAGCAAAGTGCTTAGGCCTAGTTTTAGTATTGGATTCTAAGTCTAGATAAGAATCGACGGCTTTGTCCAAGAAATCCCTAAAACCCAACACCAGCATTACTTGAACATCACTGCACATCCAATAGCTAATATCGTTTTCGGATTCTATCATTGGTAGACAATATAAAATATAATGTTCTTACTGGCGATATGTCTTATATTTTGATAGATAGATAACTTTTGAAGATAACACTATATTGTTGTACATAATATGCAATATAATATTAATAATTTTTCTGTGAAATGCAATGTTCTATTTCTTGCAGGAGATTATGTAATAAGTTCCCTTCATAGTAACTACATTAATTAATTTATCATGTGCAACTAACTATTAAATATTTGAGGTTATTCCTAGTTTTCGTATATATGTATATTTAATCGCAAACATACGTTTTGAAACATAATATCATAGAATATTCTTTCTTTCTAGCCTACAAATGATTTTAAGATTAGAAATTCGAAAAACTTATGAATGAAGGTAAAGAAGAGTATGTTATAATGTGTTAAACACAGTACATCTGCCATATCCAGTGCCGTCGAGGCCTTTCGCTCAGTACCAGGGCTCGTTAGAAAGTTCGTTGTCTTAATTAAATTACATCGAACTTTCAGTCAAGGAACCAGGTTAACGACTGCTGAAGGTGTACATATTACAATTTCTAATGGTATGAAACTGAGCTAAATGATAATTTAAATTTAGTAGTTAAATAAATGCCGATATATCTCCAA
>NW_013666239.1:445827-449674 GCF_000517525.1 Limulus polyphemus
GGTTTGTAATGTTCGAAATTTATAAACGTTCCTGGTCAAATATCTGAAGTTCCCGATTAATAAGCATTAATCACAGTTATATCTTATAAAGTTTATAACACACCAATTTCAGCAACCCAATAATAGATACTCTGTTTTGGCGTGTAGTGTTGATTATATCTATAGGCGTGTGGAGAGTTTCTTGAAATTTCAGTTTTACCTAACAATACTGACGCTAACATTAGCATTTACGTACACACATATATTGTTGATTCTTACACTCGAGAATCTTCTACAACTTTAGAAAATAGGTGGGAGTTTCGCAATACGTATTTAACAGTATAAGTTATGCACATTTCTAAATTTAATTTAAGCAAACATCGATTTTAAAATAAATATATAATAATAAATCCGTCACAAAGGAGATCATTATCACCTGACATCTAGTTACCTAATCATTTACACTGCCAAGAATGGTCATCAGAACTTTCCCTGTGTATAATTTCCCGAGAAATTCTTCATGTTTTGTATCATTTACTATGTTATCAGAACTACACCTCGTGATGCACATTACTGTATTATGTCATCGCCAATGTATTCCGTAATCTTCATTACTACAATATTGTGAGAGAACTGTGTCAAGTGATATATATGTCTGTCTTATGTTATCATACATGTACTCCGTGATCCATATTATTGTATTATGTTACCAAACTATGAAAAGTATTATTTTATTAAAACCGTATTCCGCGTACTTTTATACTTTTCTGTCCGACACTAACCACACTGTGTGATCTGATGCATGTTTCAAATATATCTTTATGTCAAAACGTATAGTTTTATAAAAAAAAAATATTATAAAACTGTTTTTATGTACAGATCGTTTATTTGATAAAACCATATAACAGAGTTGCCCTTGGTAATAACATATTTGGCGAGTCGAAACTAGTTGGGTATTTTTTATAGTTTTGTTGGTTTGTAGAATTTCACGTAAAACGATTCGAGAACTATGTGCGCTAACCTTCCTTACTTTATGAGTGATAGACTAAAGGGAAGTCAACATCACCCACTGCTAACTCTCGAGCTACTTTTTCCATCGAATAGTGTGATTGACTGTCACATTTTAATGTCCCATGGCTGAAAGGGCGAGCATGTTCGGCGACGGGTTTCGATTCCACGACCCAGACGTTTCCAGCATCCCAACCACTAGGCTATAACTCAACTTTTATATAATCAGAGCATATTAATTTTAACAACGTATATTGAATTTGTAGTTTTAAACCCTACACTATTTATGATTAATAATCTGTTTTACCATCTTTCCATTAACCTACAGTACAAAATGATCCAGCAGTTTTGTAATGGACAGCTTATTAAAAATATAACAATTTATGAAATTATAATGGTGTAGATTTTCACATAATCAGATAGTTGTCAAAGTGTAGAAAACGTATTTGAATATACTGTTACGACAGCGGAAGTCACGTGACGCTGGTAACACGCAATGAGTATCTCGAAAGTCCTGAAAGCTCAGTGTTTGTTAGACGCCCTCTATTTTGTATATATAAGACCGGCGAGAAGTGACGGCATAGATAATTGAATAGCAGACAGGGAGATAGAAACAGATAATCGAGTCAAGCAGTAAGTAAAGTGTGTATATCGTTGTGAATTATAGCGTGTGTTTAATGTAAAGTGATTGTGGAAATTAAGTGTATTGATCAGAGACGTAACAATACTTAAGTAAATGTAAGGTATTTATTGTTAGGCAGATAGATAGTACAGTAAAGAACAGATATTATTCTTACAGTTAAGTAAATGTAAGGTATTTATTGTTTGGCAGATAGATAGTACAGTAAAGAACAGATGTTATTCTTACAGTTAAGTAAATGTTAGGTATTTATTGTTTGGCAGATAGATAGTACATTAAAGAACAGATGTTATTCTTACAGTTAAGTAAATGTAAGGTATTTATTGTTCGGCAGATAGATAGTACATTAAAGAACAGATGTTATTCTTACAGTTAAGTAAATGTAAGGTATTTATTGTTCGGCAGATAGATAGTACATTAAAGAACATATTGTTATGTCTCCGTCGTTAATTAACTTCCCGTATAATTTCTTTCCGGTGAAACTTTAGCGACACAAGTTCTTTCTTAAATAAAACTAGTTTATTCTTTCTCAATACAACTTTGAAATTCACTTAATTTCAACAGTCACGCTATAACAAACGCTATAATTCACAACGAACGTCTTACGTGCTCGACTCAACAATACTCTCTCTCTCTCTGTCTGCAGTTCAATTACTCATTACCTTGTTGCCGTCACGTCTTGACTGTCTTATATATAAAAAACTACCGCATATCTAGTAGGCTCTCGAGATTTCAGGAAGGGACGTGAACGTTCGAGAAGATGACGTCTTACTAGCGTCACGTGACCTCCGCTGTCGTAACACTGCCTCTTCCTTAGCATTGTTCGTCCCGAACTATAGCCACTTACATTAAACCAATAAACAATTAACAATAACTTAATTAAATGTACAGAATTTACAAACACAAAATTAAAATTCAACAAAGTCTCTTAATTTTACGGGACGTATCTTCTTCCGTACTGGTCTCCATCTTGTTGGCTTCTGCTTCATGTGGGGTTCATCTGCTTCATCAAAAAACGTCCTATCATTGGTAACAGTCACATTAATGGTAGTAAGTTCATCAAGGGCTTCACTGTTTCCCTTCTCAAAACCGGGTAGAGTTTCTTCTTCGACAGTGGCTTTTTCAGGTGACACATCTTCAGCAGCGTCATATGTTCTGCTGTTCACTTCATCCCAATTGAAATGTCCTGGACCATGATAATGCCAAAGCCAGCAGTCACGTCTGAGAGACGATCCACTATGTCATATGGCCCTTCCCACGGAAAAAATAACTTATGAGACTTTCCTTTGGTCTTCCTGGGATTATACAACCACACCTTGTCTCCTGGTACAAAGCTAGCTTCAGTAGATCTCTTATCATAACATAGCTTCATCGAATCACCACACGTTTTCAAGTTTGAATGCACTTGATGGTGAATATCATCCATCTTTTCGGATAACACTTTCACAAACTCTGACACATTCTCAGGCAACTCTTCATAAGGTGGGCGTCCTGTTAACAGATCCACTGGCAACTGAGGTTCCCGACCAAACATCCAGTGGTTTCATGCTCTGCTGTCCTATAGGCCATCAACAGTGGAGGGAGTAAGACATCCCAGTCATCTTGGTGGCTATTACAAAACTTTGCCAATTCCTGTCCCAGTGTCGAATTGTACTTTTCTACCATCCCATCAGACTGTGGGTGAAGTGACGTTGTCCTGGTCTTTCGTATGTCAAACAACTTGCAGCATTCTTGGAACACAGCTGATTCGAAGTTACGGCCTTGATCTGAAAGCAGTTCATATGGCATACCAAATCTGAAGAAGTAATCACTAATAGCCGAAGCTACAGTTGTAGCTTTCTGATTTGGTATTGCATATGCCTCAGGCTACTTGTTGAAATGATCCATTACCACACAAATGTACTTGTTTCCAGCACGAGTTTGAGGAAAATGACCAGCAATGTCGATGGCTACTCTTTCCATTGGTATGCCAACTTGATATAACTTCATTGGAGCACGTCCCTTATGCTTCGGTCCCCTTTTAGCACATGTACTGCATGCCCTGCACCATTCTTCCACATATTGTCTCATACCTATCCAGTAAAATCTTTGTCATAGGTGACTCAATGTTTTCTTAACTCCGAGATGTCCTCCTGTTACAGTATACATGGGATTGACGCAGCACAATTTCCCGTATCTTTCTCGGTATAACCGTTTGCCAGTCGTCACTTGCCCATCTGC
>NW_013666239.1:450561-456147 GCF_000517525.1 Limulus polyphemus
TGCCCTTTGATGTTTTCAATCGTCATTTTATCGAAGTTAACTACACACTTTCTTGATAGTAAATAGTCCAATTCTAACATGCATTGGTCTTCAATGTCAGCTAAGTATACTTTCTGTCTGTTATTCATGCCCATGAGCTTGATAGTTACCCACACTGGTCTCCACAACCTTGCATAATGTCCTGTCACACCACAGAGCTTCTGTACAGCTTCTGGTACTCCTTTGTGATCCAGCACCTTGATACTCACAAGGGTTTGCTGAGATGCAGAATCTATGACAAAGTTGCACATTTGGCCATCCAGCTTCCCTGTCATGTAGACACTATGTGTGCTTGCCATTTTACACTAAGCTGTTGGGACTTTCACGATAGGGGTTGGTGGGCGTCCCTCAGCACCAACCACTACTGGTTTCCCGAAGCTGACTTATTGGTGGTATTTTTCTTACACTGGCTCCTCATATGTCCTTGCTCTCCACAGTTCCAACAACCTTTCTGGATAGCAGCCTTTCCTGCTGTAGCATCTCCCCTGTGTTGAAGTTGCCAGCATTGAGCTCTCTTGTGCCCAGGTTTGTTACAGTGCCAGCAAAGTCCCTCAAACCTCTCTGAAAGCTGACCTTTTCTTGCCTTGAATCCTGATGACTGTACCAACCTTGGTACTTCTGTGCTGGACGTAATGTAGGATTCAAATTCAAGAGCTCTGGCCATTGCATCCTACATAGTAGAGGGGTGTGCTTGCTTTACTTGTATCTTTAGTTGTGGACTGTCCAAGGCGTCTACAAACTGATCTCTGATCGGGTGGTGCAGTTGGGTAGGCCTTGTGTGCCATACTTTCCAAGTCCTGTGCCAGCTCTTGCAGGCTCTCCCCATTAGCACGGACTCTCGTCCTAAATCTAGCCCTGTAGACTTCAGACTGATTTTGGGTTCCCTTCCTGAGTTCTAGAGCCGCTACCAGTGCTCTACAGTTGTACCTGTCGTCTGCTGACGTTCAAGTATTTCCAGTGGTTGTCCCTTCAAGCTCGTTGCCAGATATACAGCTTTCTGCTCCTCTGTCCATTCATTCATTTCTGCCAGGAGCTCAAATTGTGCTCTATATGCTTCCCACGGTGCCTTCCCTTCGAATTCCTGTGGCTTCCTTCATACTGGATCACCCCTGTTGCTGACATTCGTATCTGGGATGTGACTTCTAACAGGACTGAAGATGTCTGCATTAGGGTTTAGCTGTGGGGTCTGGAAGGGGCTTGCCATTGTCTGGGGCTGATTAAGTCAATGGTTAATGTATCCTCCTTGTGTAAAAGACAATAGATCATCCTTTAATGTATATAATTCGCTTTTAAATTTACTAATGTTTTCCATTTGTACTTCTTGCCACTGTTGTTGACTTTCTTGTAGTTGCTGCTGACTTTTTTCTTGTTTCCTTTCTTGTTCCACTTGCCACTGCTGTAATCTCTCTTCTTGTTTCTTTTCTTGTTCTTCTTGTTTTTTCTTTTTCCTCCAATAAATGCTGTAATTTTTCTTCTTGTTTCTTTTCTTTTTCCTCCAATAACTGCTGTAATCTCTCTTCTTGTTTCTTTTTTCGATCTTCTTGTTTATTTTCTTTTTCCTGCAACCACTGCTGTAATCTCTCTTGTTTATGTTGCTGTTCGAGCTGACACTGTTGCGGGTTTTCTTGCCACTGCTGTAATCTCTCTTCTTGTTTCTTTTATCGTTCTTCTTGTTTCTTTTCTTTTTCCTCTAACAATTGTTGTAATCTTTCTTCTTGTTTATTTTGTTGTTCGAGCTGCCACTGTTGCAGGTTTTCTTGCAACTGCTGTTGTCTCTCTTCTTGTTTCATTTGCTGTTCTTGTGTTGCTGCCCTCAAATCTGCTAAGCTGTAGTTTGATTTTCCGCCTCTCGTTTCCATCTTCTTTTTTTTATTTTTATTTTTTGTCCCACTCTCTGACACCAATTTGTTACGTCTCTGGTGGTTAGTTAATTTTCCGTATAATTTCTTTCTGAAGAAACTTTAGCGACACAAGTCCTTTCTTAAATAAAACTAGTTTATTCTTTCTCAATACAACTTTGAAATTCACTTAATTTCAACGGTCACGCTTTAACAAACGCTATAATTCACAACAAAAGTCTCACGTGCTCGACTCAACAATACTCTCTCTGTCCGCAGTTCAATTACTCATTACCTTGTTGCCGTCACGTCTTGACCGTCTTATATATAAAAGACTACCGCATATCTCGTAGGCTCCCGAGATTTCAGGAAAGTACGTGAACGTTCGAGAAGATGACGTGTTACTAGCGTCACGTGACCTCCGCTGTCGTAACAATATATTATTCTTACAGTTATTAATACTATTATTAGTAGTAAGGCTAATACTGTTATGTTTATTCTGTATTGCTTAATTCACAGAGGCTTGAGCATTTCTAAGGCGCATTGTCTGTTCTATTTTTCTCAGAATTAGTTTTCGTTTTTATAGAATATTTATGGCTAAGGTACACTTATATTTGTTTACGATATCTGATAATCTGTGACAATGTACTCTTCCTGATTGTATTGGGTAAATTCAGTGAAGCGTTACTAATTTATTTATTTAATCTTGTATTTAGCTATTTTTATAGCATTCAGCGCAGTAATAGTTTTTCGTAAATTTAGCTATTACAGCAAGAAAAGAAACGTTTGACATTTCAGCTTTAGTGTCCAATAAATTACTACAGACGGATTCGTTGCGAATTAATTTTTAAGCGTTATGTTCATCATGATACAAACAAGCGAGATTTGTGCGCCAGTAGTGACTAGCGTGTGGAGTACGTATACCCGATTCAATTTTATTACTCATCATGACCTCTACCAGCCTACCCTCAAATTGAAATTCTTTTAGGCAGGATTACAATAAATTAAAGTATGAGACTTTGGCGTGATCAAATACATTAATCGAAAGAGTTTGACCTTCTGAGTCCAAAACTGTAATTAGATTTAAAATAGGTCAAGAGATGGTGGAGCTATGAGCTATAAGTTTGCCGCGTCTAATAAATGCATTTTGTAGAAAACCAATTGAGTTTTAGATCAAATATGGACACGAGTCACCAATGTCTACTTTATTTCGTGCTGAAGCCGTAAACTTAGCAGTGACACATTTTTGAATGGTTCTGACTCACACGTAAAGCTACTTGCCTAGCTGACCGCAAATAGCCATCTTCAAAACTTGTATACGGTCTTCGCTCTTTCATGCTGTCATGAGCTAACGAAGTCGTTCATTTTACTAGTGACCAATGTCCAGTGCGAATTGTAGTTTATCTCATGATTTATGACTGTCAGTATCGACCTCGTGGGGATTGGATGTAGTTTAACTGGTCCTTGTTTGACCAGAAGCTAACAGTCGGTTACCTCAAACAATCATACACGCTCACAATAAGATAAATGAACAGCTAGACAGAGGCAGAAGCCTTCGCTGCGTGGAGTTTTATCCAGTCGTCATTGTCTTTATCAGCCAAGCATTAAATGTTATCAAAACGAATATTTCAAAAAATATCTTTTCGCAAATACTGCTTGTCTGAAGAATAGGTTACACATAAAACTACACTAAGATTCGTCTGTCATGAAGAAATGAATATCATCGACGAACATTATTTTATTTCGTTTTTTTATGCAAATCACAGAAATACAAGATGATTCGTTTTACGCAAGATATTTAACATAAGATTTGAAATCCTTCACTACCTCATATATAAATCATAAAGTCAATACACTGCATCATTAAATATCATGTCATATAACGTACAAAACTGATTTAAATATTCCAAATTTTTGGCAAAACATATATATATATATGCGTGTGTGTGTACAGTTTAACGAAGTTTTTCTTGTGAAACATCGTTTCAAATACGATGAAGATTATTGTTAGACAATATTACATTTTTTCTAGAGGTATGCTAATAACTGCCAAACCACAATTACAACTTTTTTCGGGGTATTCTTACTTTTATCAATCCATGATTACAACATTTTCGCCAACATTTGCCAAAGCATTGGTACAAAACTTTTGGGGTGTTTTGGTCATTGCTATTCTTAGAATACACAATTCTCTGTTTTATGTGACCTTCCAAATTCTGAATAATATCAGTTATTGTATTTCTACCACTGAAAAATCCAGATTAATAGATTTTCTGTTGTTTACTGACGAATAATAATAAAAAAAAAATATTGAAAAACCCAGGTCCTAAGATCTTAAGGTAGCAGAAAGCCATTTAAATGCAGCAAATATATGTATATATATTTTAGGCCAATACCTTCTTTTCTTGTTGTTAATATATGTATATCTGTCTGTGTTTTTATCTATGTATTAGTAAGCAAAATACTAGATGGACTTTCGGTGACTTATTATGATAGACACGTTGTATTTTGTTGAATTGCGACGTTAATTGGCCATAACAACTCACGCTACTTGCCAATCAAATGGCTTGGAATGACAATTGCTACAAACAAACGTGCGTAACGTGGTAATAAAGTGTGTAGCATGATCTGGTACACTGAGTGAGAGCTTCAGAATATTTTCTTCCGTACTTGGCAGGTTGTATATCAGATTATAAATTTATGTCGTCATCGTCGTGTCCTTCATATCGTGATATGGTTTTTAGCAGTTAAATCTATGGCTACTTTTATATGATTGGTTGTTTAAAACCTGACTCATGCTAAAAATATGTTCTAATGTCAGGGGAAATCTCATTTTTATTCTTTATTTTAGTGTTAAGAGGTTGTAGGAAAACTGTTTAATACATTAGATAAGAGCACTTTTATTGTGTTATAACAATCTCACTGAACCATTCAGAAAATAGAATGGCCTTATGGGAATAAAGTGAAAGGATATTATTAGTCTTGATTGTAACGAATTTATTATTATATATTTATTTTAACGTTATATATTTTATTTTTATTTATTATATATTTTATTTTATTATTATTTTTATAATAATATTTATTATATATTTATATTAATATATTAATTAATTTATTTATATGAACGTTTGTTTAGATTAAGTTTATATTGAAAAAACATACATAGCTTATTCCAAAGTTGTAGAAGATTTTCGAGAGTAAGAATCAACAATATATGTATGTACCTAAACGTTTGAATGTAGCTTTGTATTGTTACATAATCTGCATTTTCTAGAAAGCCTCCACACGCCTATAAATCTAACCAACGCGACGCGCCAAAAAAGAGAGTATCTATTATTAGTTTGCTATAGTCTGTGTGGTATAAACTTCGGAAGCTATAACTGTGATTGTTATAACACTTTTCAATTGGAAAACTTCAGATATTTAACCAGGAGCATTTACAAAGCTCGAACATTACAACTCATTTAACTTCAGTGGATTCACATCGGACATTAGTATTTTTACGAAGACATTATATAAATTCAACGGTGAAAACATCGGCGTGTGATCAATGAAGGACAAAGCTAGCAGGCTTATCGTTAAGTGAATTATACCTACGTCAACTCCAAATTAACTCGCTCATCGTGAACCCTCGATAAGATATCAAGGAAGTTCCAGACTGAAAAGAAAACTTTATGTTGTTTGTAAGTTTGTGAAACTTTTGTTT
>NW_013666239.1:456383-461461 GCF_000517525.1 Limulus polyphemus
TGTAAATTGTATTGCTGTGTGTGTATATTAAAACGTATTTGTGTTAAAAAGAAAACTGTGTATCAATCTTGTTGGCAAATATCATAAACTGACTATATATCGGCTTTTATTTAACTACTAAATTTATAATATCATTTAACTCAAGTTCAAGCTATTTGAAATTCTAATACCTAACGTGATACGTTTGTTTCTTTTATGCATTTAATCTTTGAATATGAATGAAAACGTCTAAACTTGAAATGAAATATGTTTTACCTTCCCATTTTAGTTTAGCATGAAAGTTGGTGTTATATTCTTTACTTGTGAATTGGAGTCACTATAATAGTGTTCTTGTACTCTCATATTCAGCTTGATATTTCAAGTTAGTTTCATCAAGAATGTATACATCAGGTCATCTTTTTAGTGATGCATTTACACAAAAACATAAGTCAAATAATGCTGCGTGTCATGAGAGTAACATATTTTTCTGTCGCAAGAGCAACAAGTAAATGTCATGAGCAATATTAATATTATTCGTAAATTAATTAATATATAATTAACCAGCAAACCTTTTATAATATAACAATATTATATTAAGTTATAGATCAACTTACAAATAAATCATTTGTGGTTTTTTCCGTTTAGATGTAGAGTTCTTGTTGCTATCGTATTGAAGGTTCAGTATATTTCTAGCTTGGCAACTTTGTTTTTGTTGTGTTTGTACATTTAATTTCGGCTAATTTGAAATGAAGTGCTTTTTTTACACTTCATCCACTTTCTTGAAAATACATTCTTTATATATTATATTAGTAGTGAAATCATGTGCAGTAAAATATTACTTTATTAAGATATTTTGGTAAACATTTGTAACGTTGCTTACGTTTACAGACAATATACACACTGAAGCATTGGATTGTTTGTTAAAAGTGGTGGGCAGTGTAGGAGATAATCTCAATTATCTACATGAAACAAACATTTGACGTTTTCCTTGTTTTCAGTTCAAAATAAAATTACGGTTTTCAAGCATATTTCAATACGTGACAATAATTATTGTAATTTTAGCTCAGCAAAGAAGGGCCATAGATAAATCATTATAAAATATTGTACACATGGTTTAAAGCACGCTATATTTGTTGATAGTATTATTAGTTGAGGGAATATTTATTTTATTAATTCAATTAGGACAACGCTCAGGTGTTTCGTCACTATGCTGCTAAACGAAAACGTAAAGCAGTATTAGTGCCCCCTATATAATTGCCCATTATTCAGGCATAGTCTTATTTTTTATTTTAAATCTATTTAGTCTTGTTAGCTTTAATCTGTAATTTAATCTACTCAAAAATTATATCTTAATAAAGTTTTTGGAATAACCAGGTTACATTATTCTGTCAACTACAGTTACATTTATAGCTTTCAGTTTCATCTAAATACAGCGAGGCTTAATAATTATATAACTAAAATACGAAACTCCCTTGTTATCGGTAACTATGTGTTTCTACAGCTATATAAATTCAATAATTTGTAAGTTCCTTGAGAGATTACTTGAAAGTCGTTGTTAATGGACTGCATTTGTCTAGCAACGTTTGGACGACATTTTGAGTTGCTAGCGCAGATCTTCTTCATTGAGAGTTACGAAATAATTGGTGAAAAATTAAAATTATGTTGAGGATAGAATAAAATTATTGTCGCTATCAACAAAATGATTCCCTGTACCTACTTTCCTACCTGATATTTTAGAAACGTAAAGTTTGAGTGTAAGGCTGATCCTTATAAAGTCACACGTTTACACGTTTTTATGTTTTACATGTTTTTACGTTTTTTACACGTTTCAGGGTTTGTGGATGTAACCCGGATTTAACACTTGTATTCGAAAATACGAAAGAAGCCGTTCTTCGCCCTCTACTGGTGATTTAGATAATTACGATGCTTACTAAAAGATCTGTTCTATGCAGGGCAGTTAAAGGAAATTTAGTGTAAAAGCAGGTCTGTTGAACGGTGCCAAATAAAACCGTGTGTTTATCTTTCTGTTCCCGTGTGTCTTGCATAATATGTATCAAGTTTCACTGTTTCTATCAAAACTTTACAGTATCTGTACATAAACACGGAAGAAGGTCAGAAATGATAAGCAAACTTGTCGGTGTAAGTCTTTAAGTGTTGTGTTAAATATTGATTTTTCCCGATCGAGTTACTAAATGAAAACAACTTTCAAAAATATTTTAGTTTCTGTTATTCGTCTGCTGGAAATTGACATGACAGGAGCTTCTTAAATTTTCATTATATATTTATTTAAACTAGATTTGTGATCCAGAGTGCTCTATTACACTAATAGTCGATAATGCTAGTCAGTTCATTTGAAACAGCGTGATTTTTTGCGAAAATGTTTTATAATCGTTTCTCGAAAATAAAGCATGGCTAAGACTATGATTTATAAAGCAAGATGATAAACTATGTGGCCGAGTGAAACAAAATAGTTGATTTTCCGCTTACGGATGGCAAAACATAAACAATGATTTAGCAATTACCAAACGAAAATAAAATAAAATTTACTATCTATGATTAGTTTTTTTTTAGCGCAAAACTACACAATAGGCTATTTGCATTCTGTCAACCGCGGAGAAACGAATTGAGGATTTTAGCGTCGACGCTTTCTAAGACTACATAATAATAATAATAATAATAACAGTTCTATCATGACAGAATAATCAGTTGATGTTAGGAACCAAGAGAATCAAAAACGAACATTTTTTAATGTTTTTATTTTTCAGACATATTTTATGTTCAAGCATAAAAATACTCCCTGCTTTGAAATTTAAATTCTAAAGCACGTTTTTCGTTTTTCTAAGCATTTGAATAAAAAGGTAGGAATTTTCGGTTAATTATACTTAGCATCGATGTTAAATATAGATAAAGTTTCAAATGCATGTAGACAAGCCATATTACTTTGATTTCTTAAATAATCTTCGATTTCACTTTACTTCTGAAAAGAAGACGAACATTGTTAGGGATTTTCAATATTTTTCCCCAAATTTTTCAAATATTAAAGTTTAGTGTTTATTTTTCAAAGTATTGTCAGCTTTGATATATTCTACTTTTGAATAACAGAAACAGTTGACTTAGGCTTTTGTAAATGACAAAACGTTTCCATTGAACTCTAAATCTCTCATCTTTCTTGTTTTTGAAAAAAATTTAACTATCGGAGATTAAATATTAATTTTGCATTAAAATACACACCTAATTTGACATAATGTACCCAAGGTTTAAGCAGATGATTCGGGACATATCAGTTCCATTATTTTAGAACATTTTCCACGAAATGATGCTATTATTTTAGCATATGTTATATAGTATTAGGTGATAATCCACAAAGTGGTATAATCTGTTACTTTAATCAAAGCACCAAAACTGTTTGTAATATTTTACCTCAGTAGATGATCCAAGACATGATTTTTTTATATTATTTTAGCATATTTTATACAATATAGTGTAATATATTACTTCAATCAATGCACCAAACCTATTTATAATATTCTACTACAGTAAATGATTCAAGACATGATGTTTCTTATATCATTCGTAGAATATCAACAATGAGATTATTTGTGTTATCTTAGCGAATGCTTCCTTAGCAGAAGATAGTCTGTGATACGATATGTCCTATATCTTTATAATAAATGATACACAACTCTTTTCAATTCTGTTAGTTTCGAAGATGGTCTACGGCGTGATATGATCTGTTGTCCACGATGTGATATATTCTGTTCCTTTAATAATGATTAAGAATAACGTACGCCAGATGTCCCTGTTATGCCATTATCTCAAATGAAAATTTTAATAGGAAGGTTTAAACTCTTTAAATGTAATATAAAGCAGATGCGCCAGTTAGTTAAGATACAAATGATAAAACACACTCTTTCTTTTGTGACATCAATCTCCCCAAAGTTTTTCTATATACCATATTGAGTACACAGAAGGCCACAGTGGCTTGTCATAGAATGTTTTCATGTATTTATGTTTTATGCAGCACATGCAACATCAAGTGCCTTATAAGTTTCGTGTGATGCAGCCTAAGCGCCATAAAATAGTCATAATAGCGGTATCTTACAATGGCTTCACTTGGAGACAATGAAGCTCAGAGTGCCTGTGACTCATCACGTTATGACAAGTTTATGTGTTTATATATATAATGTCATTACACAAACAAAGATAAATGACAAATAGTAGCTTGCGGAAATATATTTACCTTTCCGCAGTTAATGTGAGAATAAAATATAACTGTTATAAAAACGTCTTTACGTGTTATGAAAATAGTTTTATTAGGAAACTGTTACTATTAAATGCTGGAAAAAAAAACACGTGTAAAATGTAGAAAGTAAATAGATTTCTGTTAAAGCAGTGAAGACAGAAGGTAACAGTAATTCGTTTCTAAATACGAATTATTTGTAGTCTCATAGTATCTCTCAATGTATGTTCTAGTTAAGCAGCATTAAAAAGAAATATAATTCAATATGGCATGCTAGGTTTATTTGAGTATTTATGAATCCGCTGTTTTTTTCTATTTCTTGGTATGTTTTTATTTCATTTAAATCTCCTATTTTAAAACTATATTTAACTTCACCCTGTCATTAATTTCAGGTGCTTTAATCTGCATTCTCTGAAGTAACAGAGATGTGTAGTTTCTCCAATCACGTGTAAAATAACCAAGTTATAAGATGATAACACTAGATTTGTTCTGCATTATTCACCCGTTTTAGAAAAGATTGTACGGAGTTAAACTAAAATATATAAACGTGTACGATATCAAAGTAATTCAATATGAGCTTGAAAGTTCAGAGTTTTCCAAATCTTTCATATAAAATCATTAGCTTTGTTTCTTACTTCAAACACTGTACTGTTGTTCAACTAGCTCTTGTAAAGGAGAACAATCATCTGTATTATAGATACATTATTAAATATTCCTCAAGTCTTTTACGAACATTTTAATATCTCTTTGGTCAAACGACTATTATACTCTATGGCTTTGATAAATGTCTATTGGTTTTAAAGCTTTATTGTAGATGGCTGTGATTAAGGATTTTTTTTATTATCACACAGATTCCTTG
>NW_013666239.1:461736-474644 GCF_000517525.1 Limulus polyphemus
GCGCTTGAAAGAAAGTATCTCAACCAATTAAAATTTCGGTGAAACTGGGAGTTTATTTTGATACCATAATTCTTAGTGGTTGTTTTTACCTTTGAAAACAATTGATTAAATCTTCTGATATATATTTCTAATAACCTAATAATCCTTGGTTTGTATGTTAATTTTTCGAAGTCAACATATAAGTAACTTTTTAATTATTTATGAAGTAAAGACAAGATGATAATTTTGTCTTGTAAGGTTATCATGATTCATCTTATATTCTATACAGTAATTAACTTCAACGTATCCATCCTTTTAACTAACGTACCAATTTTTGAAACACTAAAATATTCCATGAACAATTTGAAAATGATAGAAATCTCAAGGAGTGCACTAAACTGACAATATTTACGATAATAGAAATCACATCCTTTTGTATCAGTACAACTTATTTCCAAAGTGAAAATAAATACTTCCAACAACAAGAAGGTCTGGCCTAGACGTAGGCTCACTCCAATCACCAACACTTAGTAACCTCTACGTGAAGAAACATTTCAAAAATAATGCCCTCAAAACAGCCACTGTAGGATTCGGGACTTGGCTGAACTATGTACATTCTTAATATGACCATACACTATAGACGAGATGTCAGGATCCATGAGCTACTTGAACAGATACTATCCAGCTGTATAATCTACAATGGAAAGAGAAAATAAAATGTTCCATACCTAGACGTGATGCTAATCAAAACACATAACTAAAATGCCACAGGAGTTTACAGGAATAGCATAGGTGCTGGTAGATCCCTAGGCTACAATTCGAATCACCTCTCATGATATTCCAAAGCACGCAGAATCAGCAGAAAATAGTTTAGCACCATAAACGAAATTAAGTACCCCGATCGCTTTTGAAAAGTGGTCTTTCCTTCGTCAGGGGGTAAATGGAAAATCAAACCATCCCAACATTATAAAGAAGACACCAAAAACTACCTTGTCTTCAATTTGAACAAAATCAATACAGAAAGTGAAAAGAATAAGGAAGTAAAATATACCATTACATCCATACTTGATAATTGATACCATGAATACTTGATAAACAAGACAATAAAAAATATAATCACCAAGACTACACAGATAGTAAATAATAGATATAAGGCCATATTTTCCTTTGTCAAATGTCTCTCTGAAACCATACAGAGGATATCAAAGCAGCATAACGTGAGGATAGTTTTGATAAGCCACTGTACAGTACGATAGCAGTTAGTATAAACACCAAACCTCCTAAATATCCAATGGAGAGGAAACATACATCTACAACATCTCTTATGAATGTGTACTCTTCTGTAACACAATGGAGAAACAAAACTCAAATAAGGCAAAATTCAGAGCATAGAAGACATACAAGACTCTATAATACGATATATCTGCATTAGAAGAAAATAAGACCATACGATCAAATGGGATAATACAAAAATAGTGGAATATGAACCATATGCGAGAAAGGAAAGGTAAAATGAATCTTCCTTATCGACCTAACTGAGAACACACTTTGTCAACCTAACACAGAAGTCATAAAAAGCTGGATCCCCTCTTGAAACATTCAAATTGGGGATTCAACCTCTAACTGGGGAGGCCTTGGACAAGTGGATACCACACAAGTCTTATCAGAACTTCCATAAAATCTTGGCAGAGCAGGTCCTGCGCTAATGAATATAACATCAGCCTCTCTAACAGGAAAACGTTGATCGAATACCACTACACACAATCATTTTCAGACCATCCCTGAAATCAGCAATAGATTAGCAATCCAAATGTAGTATACAAACTAATTAGTATTTAGTAATAAATACAAAATTAGGGACTTCTTATAATCATACTTAGGTAATTGTATAGGTTACTATGACATTATTCTTATAATAACGAGTTAACTGCAAATGATTTTCCCACCATACCTTTCACATATTTTATCCTGTAAGTTGATCTTCTGAAGAATGAGAAATATATATAATACTTTTTGTTCTGTTTATCTTAAAGCTTCATTCCGTAATAGTGTTTATCGTGTGGCAAATTATCAATATACTGAGCGTTACTTGTTAGGAAAATGTTCTTTATGTTACTGATATAATTAAGAATTCAAACCACCGTGAACCATGCTGCTAATATAATATCAGAAACTCGGAAATCGTTAGGTATTCAAATAGTTACATATACTGTTTTATATCATTAGGGATAAACATTGTGAATGATATCAGTGGGTGCAGTGTTAGATATCTAATTATAGAATTCACATTTCCAAAGAGTTGCAAGGTGTAGGAATTTTCTTTTAGAACTACAGGGTGTCCGAAATGTCTGGAACCATAGGCACTTTAACGGATTTTACAGAATACGTTACACATGCTGTCCATGTAATTCGAAACAAGTTTGGAAACGGCATTTCCATCCTCTTGGACAAAGTATATTCGTATCATTGTCAATGGTCCGGCATTCGTCATGAATTCGTTGTTTCAGATGTTCGATGTCCCTGATCTTCTCTGGATGGCATACATTAGGTTCAGCAGCAAATTTTTGCTGGTACCAACCTTTTCTGTCACACATCAGGATCAACTCAACATTCTCTGCCACACCTCAGGATTAACTCGACCTTCTCTGCCAAACCTCAGGATTAACTTAAACTTCTCTGCCACACCTCAGGATTAACTCAACCTTCTCTGTCACACATCAGGATTAACTCAACCTTCTCTGCCACACATCAGGATTAACTAAAACTTCTCTGCCACACCTCAGGATTAACTCAACCTTCTCTGCCACACCTCAGGACTAACTCAAACTTCTCTGCCACACCTCAGGATTAACTCAACCTTCTCTGCCACACCTCAGGACTAACTCAAACTTCTCTGCCATACCTCAGGATTAATTCAACCTTCTCTGCCACACCTCAGGATTAACTCAACCTTCTCCGCCACACCTCAGGATTAACTCAAACTTCTCTGCCACATCTCAGGATTAACTCAATCTTCTCTGCCACACCTCAGGATTAACTCAACTTTCTCTGTCACACATCAGGATTAACTCAACTTTCTCTGCCACAACTCAGGCTTAACTCAACCTTCTCTGCCACACCTCAAAATTAACTCAACTTTCTCTGTCACACATCAGGATTAACTCAACCTTCTCTGTCACACATCAGGATTAACTCAACCTTCTCATGCTTTGACAGCGCCATAATCAGTCACGTATCCGAAATTAAGTAAGACTGTAAATGAACTATTGTTACAGACTTTTCGGACACCCTGTATAATAGCAAGCTGCTTTTGTTAAATCCTCTCTCACTGCAAACAGAGAATAAAATAATGTTTTATAAAAATAAAAAGGACAGCAGAAATTTATTTTTCTTCTGTCAGTTATAACTGGGTTTTACATTATTATTATAACAAGAGACGTGTATGTGTTCTATTATATTCTTTCTAGAAAGATACTTTAATAGCGAAAAGACCTCCTCCCTTTTTTGCAGTATCGCAGAACTGTAGAAGCCACTGATACTGAAAACAAATCATGATACTTTTTTTGTCAAGGGCTCCACAAAAGAATATAATACGTTATACGTATTTAATGAATCAGTTATTATATCTTGCTAACTTGCTATCTAAAACACGTGTAATAATGGATTTGTGACAAAGATCGAGAAATTTCTAATGAACAGTAACACTTCTCAATATCGACAAAATTATTCCTTATTCGTGACAATCAAAATTCATAATCTCTCATGACCGTCAAGACACTTCTCTTTCACTCAGAAGTTCTTAATAACAATTACTAATGCAGCCTTCTCACAAGTCTTTCACTCACTCTTTTAAGTATCACACCACGTATTTTCTGAATTTTTAGCAGAAAATAAAATATCCTTACTTTTATAGTGGTATAAAGTTATCAAGAAACTAGCACATCATAGTTATATATTTCGATACCTACCTAAGCAGAAAGGCGAAGAGAGTTTAAACTTGAGGTGTACTTCACGTCTGTCCTCTGTGTATTCGAATGTATTATGTGCCTCTTCATGAAGCGATCTACTTGTATTTGTGTTTTAACTGTGTCACAGTGATAAATAGGAGCAGATTACAAATATGATTATCAAGATGTGAGCATATCCTTAAAATGTATTTCTTTGCTAATACAAACCAATTGACTAAACATTGAAGTCAGTGGATCTTCCATCAAGATTTCAGGAGTTTTCTATAGTGATTGCAGAAACAATTTTTACTATGGTTTTTCTATACAACGATGCTCTATGAATTTCCAGAAAGTACCACAGAAAGCAACTTGAAATTCGTAGTGGGCGTGATCCTGGGTAACTTTTTTGTGCAGCAGTTTGTTACAGACTCAAAATCGCACACTGATTATATTGTAACCGCATTATTTTTAAACACTTAGTGAACATAGATCTTACAAATAAATACGAGAGAAAATGTGGCTTTGTAAGGTCACACTATCCTAGTAGGATGAAAACATCAACATTTGTTTTGGGCAAATGAATGACAGAATCAGAATTTGTTTCCAAAGTTACTTTTATTAAACCGTGGCAAAGGAGAATACAAACGATCGTAGTATTTATAAGACCAGATGAGTGAAAGTAAAGGAAAGTACATGATAATAATATATAAACCATGTCAAGCCGAGACCTTTCGCTACCAGGGTTCTTCAGGCCGGCTGGGATACGGCAGATGTAGTATTGGTCGAGACACTTTCTATGTTATAACCACCGTTATGGTGTGAACTGGATTGGGTTGGTGATGTTAATTAAGATTGGCCCAGAACGTGAAATATGAACGCCACATTACCAACAGAGCTAGTTCAAGATGGTTTTTTTTCACTGTTTTGTTCACCCACTATATCGTCACACATTCTTAGAGTTCAGTTGAATAAAATTTACCGAATATTATATTAAGTTATTGAAAAATACATTTGTGAAAATAAAGATCTGTAACATTTCAGAGAGAAAGTTATTACTCTTTATATTCCACAAATACATCTAATAATTTGTATTTTGTTTTTAATTATGCACAAAGCTACACAAGGGCTATCTGTGCTCTGCCCACCACGGGTATCGAAACCCGGTTTCTAGCGTTGTAAGTCCGCAGACATACCGCTGTGTCACTGGGGGGCAATAATTTGTAAAGTAACCTACAAAAATAAAGAAATAGATTGATTACGCATTCTATATAAACAGAAATGGTAAACAGGGTGATTGATAAATTGCATCTAGTTAAGTTTAGTTAAATTTAGGATTCAAGAGACTTATAATTAAATGACTTTACATAGTTATATTTCAATATCTTAAACATTTTCAGTATGTTCTGTTACTTCTCTTTTATATAGGTTCGTTTTTCTTCTTTTAATAATGGAAAACATGGTTGATTTTTCCTACTAGGAATAAATTAAAATTATTAAGAATGATGCTCCAAGACTTGTACTGCTCTTTGTTTTATTCCTTTCGTAATTATTTGTATTCATTCTAATGGACACGAATTGCATTTGTTTCCCGACACTACGCCTCCTATTGGAACAAGTTTCTGTGAAAGAAGTTCAGATCAACGTAATGTTAGTTCAGGCATCTTGACAAACTTTCCACAGAAACTCCACTGTATGTGGGGCCATAAGTCAACCCATTGTACTTTCGAATAGTCGAGAATTCGCTCACTCACGTTCTGGATCGGTACTTAGATTCTTTCTGAGGATCTGGGAGGGTCAGGTTCTCTTAGATCTCATACTTCTTCCTGAACTATTGTAAATTTTGTTGTTGGCGTGCTGATTATGGAAATGCTTTTTAAGTTTCTGATATCCTTTTCAGGGCCATGTCCATGAATTTTATCTGATTGCTGGTATTATGGTATTATGCAGTCTGGATATGGGTGACTTATTTACTTCTAACCTGTGTATTTGTTTCCCATGGATGTTGTATGGTATTACTGGTGTAAAGTGTTGTTTGGCAATTGTTATAAGCAGGGTAATGCAGTCGTCTCGAATTTGTGGGTTATGGCACTGTGTGCTAAAATCAAAGAATCAGATAAGGTATTTGCTGTGAATCGACTATATGTTGTTTTTCTTAAACATGGCTTGAAAGGCGCTACGTCACGCATTTGTGGTAACATCCACTGTATTGCCATATGCAAAACGTGTTTATAAAATACGAGTAATCCTGCATATGCTTTACCGACCTTGAAAAACCACAAGAAACAATAGTTTTAAATTACTTGTAGGTAAAATATATTTTCTATTCAGTTAATTAAGTTGTTTGTCAAGTTTTATCGTATTTGGATCAGTTAATTTTGTCACCATTTAAACAAATGGAATAAAACCAGAAAATCGAAAATTTCCAATTATCCAACTACCGATTGTACGAAATGTAATTTAATATCAACCATAATCTCTTATAGGGACGATTGAATTGAATAATTGCTTGTGGCAGTTTCTGCCAGAATTATTTTTTCATAGAGATAATATCTGACTGCCTTTTTTTTTTATATAAATCAATCAAAACATCTAGATAACGTTACACGTTATGTACTTAGTTCTGTCGAAGGATGCCGAGGAAATCAAATAAAGCGAGGAGGAAGAGGCGTGGTGAGTTCTCAAAATTAAAGAAACGAAAATAATAATAATACATCTCGTTAAACGTGTAACGCTCTAGAAATTAAGTTCTGATTGGAGCTCAACGCATATTATATATGTATGAAGTCAATAAAAAACTAGACCCGGTTTACATACATATAGTATGTTTTGGTTTAGTTTTTATGTCCATCCTGTAATTAAGAAATTATTGTTGAAATTAAACTATCAGCTGCTGCACCTACATGAAACCAGTAAAACGCTAAAAAAAGCGAAATGCTGAACAAATAAACAGTTTCTGGGGGATGGGGGATTTTATTCTGGGTATAGAGTTAATATTTTCTCAGATGTATGCTTTATTAAATCTCCATAAGTATGTCGAGACTTCTAAAATACTGTATACTATGCATTTATGAACATATACTAATTGTGAAGCAAGGTATTAGGGTTTTCATAAGTTATTACCACAGTAAGTAGTTTGGGGAAACTTTAACCTTTTTAACATAATATTGTTGATAATGAGTTTAATTTCTGCTATTTGCCAAAAAAATTTTCCACCACTTATTTATTATTAGATTTCAAAACTCTTCCAGGAGGTCAGTGGGAAGTTTATGGATTTCAAACGCTAAATTTCGGGGTTCCATTCCCCGTGGTGGACAGAGCGCCTAATGCATAGCCCAGTGTTAAAATACAAGCAAACAAATAGGTTTAAAGGTATTTTCACCAGAAGGTAACTAAACCATTTTGTGTCGGATTGCACATTTTTATTGAAATATCTTTATGAATGAATAAAATATTCCAAACAGATTGCGAGTACACTTTGGGCAGGAGTATGGAGCACCTTATGTTAAATAGCGCGGATACTTGTTTTATTTACTTACACATACTTTCAATCCAATAACTTATTTCGCACAATTTTACTAAGACGGAATGACCATCGCTTTATAAGCCGTCGCTATAAAACCACATGTATATTTGTTACCAATTCATTCTCAAGTGGTCCAGTTCAAGGTAAGCATGAAACAACCTTACAGTATGAACTTCACTAAAGAGGTTAATGTTTACGTGGAAGTAAGAAAAATTAATGGTTCGTAAAAAAATGTTAGAGGATCTATATTTAATTGGGTTATTAGATTCAAAGTTTTGAAGAACTCTGCCTGAAGTAGTGAGTTAAAACAAAATTATATAAATTATACTCGTTTACTTTAATCTAGAATGAATCGAAAATATTTCGTTTCACTGACTGACATTCATTGTTTTTGTTTGTTAGCAATCTGTTATGAACATCTAATTCATTGAGCCAATTTCTGAAACGAAGAAGCCGAAATCATGCTTGGAGGTATCTACCATAAAATTACGAGTTGCTTGGAACGTTGCACTAAAATTGAATTATAACGAAACAAGACCACACGGATGCAGGTGCAATTTACGTGCAAGATGTTCAACCATGTGGTTCGGTGACTCCTGATATAGACTTAATGAGTTTGGAAACTGAATTACAGCCTGATTCTGTATATAGTAATATATGCTTAACAAGATCGGGTTTCAAAACCATAAGATAATACAATTTAAATCCATAACTATATGAAGTAATAAAGTGACAAACCATAAGCACCTTAGTATAAACCTAGGCATAAACACTTTAAGCTAGAGATATCTGTGAAATGAATATCTTAAATAATAACTGATAAAGTGTCGAACCATCAACACCTGAAGTAATAAAGTGATAACCCATAGACATCTTAAGTGACAAAATGTCGAATTATAAATAACTTAAATGATGAAGTTTCTTTTTCTAAGGACCGTGACTGATAAATCAACATGTTTTAAATAGCTTAAAGAGATTAAGTGTTTGTTCAAAAAACATCTCAAGTGACAAAGTAGCAACTGACGAACAGCGTCAGTAATAAGTGTTTAGCTTTGAAATATCTAAGTCATAATTTATAAAACCACAAACCCTTTGATAATGTCTGGTTGTAAACGTCTTCAGGAGTAAAGAAGTAAGCTGTGAATTACTTTAGTTTGAAGATTTCAACATCATTATCAATTTGTTGATAATGAAACTCTTACGACAAGACTGGATGAGTTCCTATATTGTTGTGTCAGATTAAGCTAGCAACTTGTTTGATCGTAGCTTTCTGCATTAATAAAGGAGCTATTTAGTCATGCGGCAGAATACATTTATAAACATTAGTCCATCTGGACAAGAGAAAACACTTCCCGTGCGTTATATGAATATCTAATGAGAAACTTATAATCGTTGTAAATCAACTGAGTAGACTGTCAGATTGGTTAAAATATGACGTATATCACTATCTGAGCCCAATATTTAATAAGTCTTCGTTGTTTTGTAAGAACAATTAAAATAATTATCAGGAGAAATTAATTCCTCACAAAATGTGTTGAAGAACACGTAGCTAAGCATTATAGCATCCTCATTGTGTCGCTTTGTAATTTGGTGATTATGTATTTCATTCAGATTCGCGAAGAGCTGTTACACGATTTGGAGTTTATGCTAAAACGGTACTTAGAGAAAAATACGTTATTAAATATGAAAATTGTCCATCACTACAGTTTACAAACATGGGTCTTGAGTTTTATTTACGTGTAAAATACACATATACTTTGGGAGGAATGAACTGTTACTACCCGGTAACAACAGGTTTATTAAACTTGAGCTAGAATAGAAGAACATGTGAACAAAATAAAATGTAACCATCAGTAACATTTGTAATTACTTCATGATTCCATTATATAATTTGCTCGTTTCACATTAACCTTCTCGAAATAGTAATAATATTTTAAACGGTGTCTTAATATATTTTCAATACCAAGAATTTACACTATGCTCCCAATGAGGAAAGTAACTTAAAAACCAAAACAACTTATATCGTTGCTATCGAATTTTCCATAACATTGCAGTTTATTTCTACTGAAAAATTAGTAGCTTAAATAATAATATTTACTATTATATACGTTGTATTTATGTAAAGTAATTAACAGGTTTTACAGACCTATGTTCAAACACGTACATTAATATACTTAGGTGTTTAAAAAGGTTCCCTGTGTTTGTTATGATCTTACGAATAACTTCGAAATTTTTCAGTTAATTATTCCAGGCAAATATATTTTAATATTTTTTGCTTTACTGTTATTTGTAAAAGTTGTATGGAACTTAATAAAACTTAATGAAGACGTTTGTTGGTATCTGTCTGAAACATTTCTAAAATGTCAACGAATAAAGAAATAAATTATGTAATTTCAGGTTATTGGTGATTAGGCATATATGGCTATCTTAGATAATATCTTTTTTGTTATTTTAATATGCGAAATACCAATATTGACTAGAAGTAGATACACATGTTTATTAAATGTTACATTCTGTTTCTGAATACCCTAGTGTAATCCATGGTAAATTAAGTGTTAGCTTTCGTTTGTGACATATACATTTGATAGGCATAACGGTAAGTGTAGTTAGTGTTAATTTAGTTTCCTTTTTTTTTTTTTTCATTCGTGGAGGACTTAGATTTAAGATATGTTGAATGTTCGTTTCTATTTTTGGCACCACCAGTGGTTTTAGTTGTACTCTAAATGTTTTCTTTTGTTATATAATTTGTGTACCAGTATCAAATAAGAGAATTCCGGTAAAGAAACCAATGAGTCTACAGAGTCATTTTTAGATTTTGATTTACTGCAGCCTCCTTTATAAGTTACTGAGCTACTTATACATGAATAGATAGATAATCCTAACCTTCCTTATGTACCAGTATTTAATCTTTTTATATCCATCGATTGTGGTACTTAGAGAATAAAAACTGAAGAAGAGTTGTGAAAATGGAAACCAAATTATGTCTAGAATTCACAAGCAATATACTATCGTGTTTGATTAGTTATCACTAAACAAAAATCTTTATAAATAAGAATGTAAAAAAAGCATGTTTAATTAGCTATGGTTATTACTTGATTGAATAGTAATTTTGATCTAAATAGGTAGCTTGATCTGTAACACAACAATTTCTTTTTTCAGTTTTGTTTGCTTGTTTCAGAAGTTCCCGCAAAGCTACACAAAAGACTATCTGTTCATAGCCATCCTTCACTTTGAAACTAGAGGGAAGGCAGCTAGTTAGCAGTACTCTTTGCCAAATCTTGAGCTACTCTTGTCTGATCGAATAGTGAGATTTGGCCGTCACTCTTACAACGCACGCCCCAAAGAGAGAGAGGAGACTGTTTTGTGGTACAGGGCCGCGAAACACGAATCTTTGGATTCACAGTTTGGTCCCCCTCCCTCCTCCCCCCGACTCGTTTTCATTGTAGCAGTAGGAATGCTTAATAAAATTCAGAAACTGCAAGAGAATTCATGAGTATTACAAAAATTAAAGGTTAAGATTAATTATGTATAATTTGATCATATGTGCTTTCTATACGGATCAGGATTATTTATCTTTCTACCGTGAAAACATGGACAGAATATTGGTCTATCACAGATGTTCTGTATGGGTTTGTTCTTGTACTGTACTAATTTTCTCCACTTGTATTAGACGTGTTTTTATCAAATTACATTAGATTACATTCGATGTAAAAATACTTTTTATGTGAGTGTATGTATGTTAGTACTGCGTTTTTGTTTCAGCAAGAAAACAGTGAAATCAAAACTCATACGACCTTCGATAGTTTGGGGTTGGTTGACAATGCTTCATAACTAAGTAATCCTTCAATGTCTGTCAATGAGTAAGATGACAGATTAAATTATTGATCTAACGTTAACGAATGTAATATATTTCATGTGTTAACACTTCAGATTCAAAATGTAATTATGATAATAGAATCTGAATGTAATCTTATCCTAAATGTACGAGACAAGTTTTCCAAGCAAAACATTTTATTATGCATACTGCATAAATAAAGAAAAAATAAGTCTCCAGTCTTGAGTTAGGAACTTGCCCCAAATCATTTATTCGTATGAAAACATATTCAAAAATGAGACTAAAATGTATGAATGTTTCCAAGTTACTTGAAATCAAACAATAAATCACAAAATTTCAATGAAATATTATACAGTTAAAGCTTCTAGTTCAGAATATTTTTCAGTCTGTAAAAAAAAATTAAAAACTTCAATATATTGGAGTTTAATAAAAAAAAAGGGTATGTTGAGTACCTTCAAGCCTCCATTGGCACAGCGGTATGCGGACGCTAGAAATCAGGTTTCGTTACCCGTGGTGGGCAGAACAGAGATAGCCCACTGTGTAAATTTGTGCTTAACTTCAAACTTAACCCAAATACCCTCAAACCATGAACCTAAAATAATAATAAAAAAATATTTATATCAAATTGCTTTAACACAAGATGTTTCGTTATTACACGAGTACAAATTCAGTAATACCAAATTAGTTTCAATAAAACTAAGACACAAAACTATTTCTAAATATTCCTAACCTTGAAGATTATTCATAATAAAGTGTACTAATTCAATAATGTTTTCATAATAGCAAAATTTTCTCTTAAGCCTACCGGTTTTATTAATAGGACGCATGTTTATTTCTCAAATTACTCGAAATTGTTTGATTTTGACTGTAGTACCGTACTGTCAAAACACGTTTGGAAGATTAGATATGGTTGAACACTCGAACTAATACAAATAGAAAACACTGTGGTTCAGAATCTTTTAAATATGAAAGCTATAAAATAGTTTCACTATAATACATATGTAAAAAAAAGATCATATATACAAAAAACTTGACTAGAATGAAACAGGGACTTGCTTCTAAACTCCTAAACAGAAGCGTCATATCTGTTCTCTCAATTTGGAATACTACATCTTCTCACTTTATTAAGCCTGACTACTCACTAGTTGCATTTACTTACTAAATTATTCACCTCGCATCAAGTTCTATGTCTACTGTCATAAACTAGGAATTTAACGTTTATATATACTTTTCAATTGAGACGTTTCGTCTGCTCACTCAACAAGAGGCTTCGTGTCTTCTCACTTCAAACGGTTTTTCATGCATTCTAATTTAACTAGGGGTTTCACATCTACTATATTTACTTGGAGTGTCATGCGTTCTAAGTTAACTAGGAGTTTCACATCTACTATCTTTACTTGGAGTTTCACATCTATCTTTACTTGGAGGGTCATGCGTTCTAAAGTAACTAGGAGTTTCACATCTACTATCTTTATTTGGAGAGTCATGCGTTCTAAGTTAACTAGGAGTTTCACATCGAATATCTTTACTTGGAGAGTCATGCGTTCTGAAGTAACTAGGAGTTTCACACCTACTATCTTTACTAGGAGAGTCATATGTTCTGAAGTAACTAGGAGTTTCACAC
>NW_013666239.1:475604-478619 GCF_000517525.1 Limulus polyphemus
CTAGAAAAGTCGTACGTTCTAAAGTAACTAGGGGTTTCACATCTACTATCTTTACTAGAAAAGTCGTACGTTCTAAAGTAACTAGGGGTTTCACATCTACTATCTTTACTAGGAGAGTCATGCGTTCTAAAGTAACTAGGAGTTTCACATCTAATATATTTACTTGGAGAGTCATGCGTTCTAAAGTAACTAGGGGTTTCACATCTACTATCTTTACTAGAAAAGTCGTACGTTCTAAAGTAACTAGGGGTTTCACATCTACTATCTTTACTAGGAAAGTCATACATTCTAAAGTAACTAGGGGTTTCACATCTACTATCTTTACTAGGAAAGTCATACGTTCTAAAGTAACTAGGGGTTTCACATCTACTATCTTTACTAGGAAAGTCATACATTCTAAAGTAACTAGGGGTTTCACATCTACTATCTTTACTAGGAAAGTCATACGTTCTAAAGTAACTAGGAGTTTCACATATACTCTCTTTACTAGGAAAGTCATACGTTCTAAAGTGACTAGGAGTTTCACATCTACTATCTTTACTAGGAAAGTCATACGTTCTAAAGTAACTAGGAGTTTCACATATACTATCTTTACTAGGAAAGTCGTACGTTCTAAAGTAACTAGGAGTTTCACATATACTATCTTTACTAGGAAAGTCGTACGTTCTAAAGTAACTAGGAGTTTCACATATACTATCTTTACTAGGAAAGTCATACGTTCTAAAGTAACTAGGAGTTTCACATATACTCTCTTTACTAGGAAAGTCATACGTTCTAAAGTGACTAGGAGTTTCACATCTACTATCTTTACTAGGAAAGTCATACGTTCTAAAGTAACTAGGAGTTTCACATATACTATCTTTACTAGGAAAGTCGTACGTTCTAAGGTAACTAGGGGTTTCACATCTACTATCTTTACTAGGAGGTTCATGCATTCTAAGTTAACTAAGTTTAAGGTTTGCTCACGTTATTAGGACTGTTATCTATTCTAAGTTAACAAGGTTCTATACGTTTCTCGTTCAGCTGGGGTATTTCATATTTACTCACTCAGTTAATTAGAGGTTTGATGTCTACCCACTTTATTAGAACATTTATTTCTACTAACTTAAGTAAAAGTCGTAAGTCTACACACTTTCTAGTAATTTTATATCTAAAGATTTAATTAGGGTTTTACGTCTAGTCTCTTTTCTAGGTCATTTATGTCAATTGAGTTAACAAAAGGTCGTATGTCTACTCACTTTCCAGTATATAATTTTATATCTAAAGATTTAATTATGGTTTTACGTCTAGTCTCTTTTCTAGGTCATTTATGTCAATTGAGTTAACAAAAGGTCGTATGTCTACTCACTTTCCAGTATATAATTTTATATCTAAAGATTTAATTAGAGTTTTACGTCTAGTCTCTTTTCTAGGTCATTTATGTCAATTGAGTTAACAAAAGGTCGTATGTCTACTCACTTTCTAGTATATAAGTTTATATCTAGAGATTTAATTAGAGGTTTCATGTCTACTTACATCCTTAAGAGTTTTATATTTACATAGTTAAATATCGGTTTCGTGACTATTTCCTTCACTGGGATTTTCATTTCTCTTAATTAGGGCTTTAAGTCTACTCAATTTACTAAGATCTTTATTTCTATTGAATTAATTATATAGAGGTTTCATCGTCTTCTCACTTAGCTAGGCTGGATAAGTCATGTTTACTCAATTATGGACGTAATTTTCATTTAATGGGTAATTTACAATTAAGTTTAATAAGGTTTCGGATGCGCCAATTTAACAATATAACATGGGATTTCATATTTTGTTAGCTAATTAGAGGTTTCACGTTTATCTATATCTACTCAATATAAGATAAATTCATTCAAAAGGTTAACTCTAATCTACAGGTTTTATGTAAGTCTTGTTGTCGTAGAATCTGTACTGAAAGCTCTTCAGTTGGAGAAGTAAATACAATGTAGGCTGTACAAAACAATTAAAGGATAATCATTGTTTGTATCATTATAGCTACGACAAGTTAAAAGTCATTCTTATAAATTAAAGTCAGTCACCCACCTCAGATCATTCTTATGACAATCAGGCGCTTGATGATCAGTCATGTGAATTGAAATGTAAATAACTTGTTATTCAGTCTATGCTCTGGTGATATCACAGAATCACATGTTAGCTTTTAAGTCAATTAAAGAGTTTGAAGTTCTCATAATTGTTCATCAAACATGGACAGTTCTAAAAGAAAGCATCTGGATATTTCTTTCATGTGGAGAACCATCTAATGAAAGGAATTTGTTACGAATTCGCTACAACTATCTCAAAGTGTCATAAGTAGAATACGGTACCACTTCCAAAGTAATAATAGAGTTGCTCGGACATCTGGACAAGGCAGACCATTATGCATAACTACCAGCAGACGCCCGCTATCTGGTGATACTGGTCACTGCAATCATGGGGTACTTACTCTCAAACTAAATCAAAATGAAGGATACATTCATTGAAGAGGACGTGATTGAGTGAAAAGTTTGATTTGTTTGGAAGTTCGCGAAAAGCCACACGAGGGCTATCTGTGCTAGCCGTCCCTAATTTAGCAGTGAAAGACTAGAGGGAAAGCAGTTAGTCATCACTACCCATGGCCAAATCTTGGGATACTCTTTTACCAACGCCCAGTGGGATTAACCGTCTCATTAAACGCCCCCACTGCTGAACAAGAGAGCATGTTTGGTGGGACGGGGATTCGAACCCGCGACCCGCATATTGCGAGTCGAGCGCTCTAACCACCTGGCTATGCTCTGGCCAACACAGATATCGAAACCCGGTTTCTAGCGTTGTATGTCCACAGACATACCGCTGTGTCACTGGCGGCTTTAAAATATGCAAGTCGTATATTATTCACGACGAAGGGAACTAACGTTTTAATGAAGTTTCAAAGGTGATCGCGTTTTTAAAGTTTTGAGTTTGTGTGTGTGTTTGTGTATGTATGTTATATTATAGCAAAGCCACATCGGGCTATCTGCTTTGTTC
>NW_013666239.1:478681-488427 GCF_000517525.1 Limulus polyphemus
CGTTTTAATGAAGTTTCAAAGGTGATCGCGTTTTTAAAGTTTTGAGTGTGTGTATGTATGTTATATTATAGCAAAGCCACATCGGGCTATCTGCTTTGTTCACCGAGGGAATCGAACCCCCCTAATGTAAGCGTTGTAAGTCCGTAGATTTACCGTTATCCCACTGGGGGGGGGGCATATAATGTTGTTTGAATTGTTTGTTTGAAGTTAAGCACAAAGCTACACAATGTGCTATTTGTGCTGTGCACACCACGGGTATCGAAACCCGGTTTTTAGTGTTGTAAGCCCGAAGACATGCCGCTGTGCCACTGGGGGCAGGTCATTGTGTAGTTATGTGCAAAATTCTGTGCAAAAAAAAGTTATACATTCTTCATGACTTAAGTTTTGTAACTAGATATGTTAACTTGTGTGCAAACGTTTTTATGGTATATTCCATGAAGGAATTTGGAATTTTCGATATAATATCGCCTTATACACAGGTGAGCGAAACCGCCAAGTCATTAGCGCCAGCTATCATGAGGGATTTATCCAGCCCTTTAAATAAAATAGAGGTATTGACTGTCACTCGCAACCGAAAATGCAGAACGTATTCAGCGGCATCACGTCTAGAAGTTTGAACCATTCGATCCGTAGCCCTACACGCCAGACCACGTTCGAAGAACTAAGTAAATAGAGTGAATATATTTCGTAAACGCTGGTACTATAGCCTAAAATAGGGCAATCAAGATGTACGATATTAGATCCGTTGAGTATTAGGATAAATTTATTTTAGACTTATGCACTCTTAACTTAGAACGTTGTTGCGTAATTCTGTTTAAAACTTTTAAAATGTATCTGTTCAAATTTCGAACTATTTAAATTTTCACTACAACTCTATATGTGTTGTTAATTTGTTTTGAATTTCGCGCAAAGCTACAAGAGGGCTATACTACGCTAGCCGTCCCTAATTTAACAGTGAAAGATCAGAGGGTAGGCAGCTAGTCATCACCACCCACCGCCAACGCTTGGGCTACCAATGAACAGTGGGATTAATCGTCACATAATAACACCCTCACGGCTGAAAGGGCGAGCATGTTTGATGGAACGGGAATTCGAACGCGCGACCATCAGATTGCGAGTCATGCTTCCTAACCACCTGGCCATGTTTATGTATTGTTAAACAATTTTAGTTTTACTGCTTTATAGGCTGTTTTCCTATTGTAAGTTAGAAAAAAACTGTAAATTAACAGTTAATGAAAATGCCTTTTTTAATTGCTCGGTAGTTTTAATAATTAGTGTAACAGAGTAGAAAAAAATCGATAACGACTACGTTATGTGCATGCATATCGATCCTCCGTGTAATTATAGAAAAAAAGCTATAAATGTTTTGGTTGATATCAGTGACTTCAGTGACTTTAGATCCACTGTCTAGAGATAATTGCGAAATTTCACTAGTATTTTTTGCCCCATAAAAAAACGTAAAATAAATTTGTTGAATCACGACAGTATATGCTACAAACAGTTATCTGGCTGATACCAAAGTGATCGTGACTTTCGTCATAAAAGGGGGATACCAGTACAGGGACTATTATATCTTATACATGCATGCTCATGATTCATATATTTTTTTCAAAATAATGTTCAGACAATGTTCATAAGAATTCTAGGTAGAAAGCTTACGGCTGGAATTTCATTTGATGAACTTAGAGTACCTGTAAAATCCGAAGATCCTAGCAAGAAAAGAGTGTAAAGTAAAGACTATTAGATTAAGAGTTTGTTAATATATATTTTGCCATTAAGTCACGTTAGAACCCGCTTTTAAAAGTTGTTGGCTTATCCCTCATGCAATAAATCTGATAAAATGCTAATTTAATCCAAGCAGAGAATAATATTTTTTTTTCTTTACTATGTAATTGTGTAATTAAAACAGGAAGTCGGAGTTTCCAGTACGCATGTTTCTAATTTCTTGAACCATTCAAGTCGAGCTATAAACAAGTTTTAATTTTCAAGGACATAGTAAATATGATTAGTTTAAAGATTCCCGTATGAAGAAAGTTTTACTGGAAATTCACGAGTTGCTAAAGTAGTTTTAAAAAATAAGAATAAGAAAGGATAATGAAATTAGTTGCTTTTTACAGATTTCTGTGGTTATGGAGGTTTGTTTCATGAATACATTCTAACCTCTTAGTTGCTAAAACCTAATGGTCATACCAAAAACCTTTGTGAAAAAAATTACTAAAATATTGTTGTTCTAAAGAGTAACCTAGCAAAATAAAGAATTAATTTTATGTGCTAATACACATGTAATATAAACTCTAAATCTATGTTTATAAGATGTTGCTGTTAAAGAAACACGAAAAGTATGTCATATGTTTGTTTTTCAATACAAATGTAATGAAGAATTATATTTCTGAAAATTACGAAACTTTAAGATGGTGACTTCATTAAGATTTGATTTCCTGAATTTCACACTAAGCATTATTCCTTTTACTAGCATTCAAAAATGATGTATACACATTTGTTACAGGTAAGTTCGAAAATAATAAACTTGCATATTCGCCAGGGAAACAATACAGTAATTGCAAAGCTTGTTTCAGTTGTCATTGACCGTGTCGAACATTTTTATGTGAAGTTTAATTGAACATATTTAAAAGCAAAAACTTTAAATTGAAATTACAACATGATGATGTTATACCCTTCGACGTGACAGATATGTAATTACTACTCAAAATTTAGAATAGTTTAGAAAGCCCTAATGGATACATTCTCATTAATCCGCTTCATAAAACATTACTTTCGAGTTTCACAACAATATAATTATATTAAATTAGCTGCGAAATTTGTCTTTTGAAATTTCTTCTTTGAATAACAGATTTAAACTTGATCTGTCTTCCACAATAAAGAAGTAGACAAATAATATAAGCTTATCTTAATATCCCCTGTTCCTAAAGAAATTCAAAGATTTTGATAAGAATGCACATGGTAACTTAACTTGTTCTATAAGCCTATTTGTTCATTAATTAATATATACGTCACGTTTATAACGTGTTTCATTGAGGTTGCATATACATAGCCTACCAATGAGTAAACAAACATCCACTGCACGAAGAACATCATTTTATTAAATCAACATTAAACAAATGGTACAAGATTGTCATTAGTATTTTAGTGGATCTGCCATTTGTAATGTTCGCTGCCGCACAATAAATTAAGTATACAAAACAATTAAACATTCAAGAGGTCAAGAAGTAGTCACCATGTCCCAAACTCATATGCCACAAGCGAATCTTAACTTTGAAACATAATTGTCTGTGACTCACCGGTGGGGCACATGGCAGCGAACGTTTTAGGGCAGAAACACGGGTACATGTTATATTTAGAAGGTGTGATAGCTGGGCCTTTGGGGTCGCACCCCATTCCCAGTGAAGCTTCTTGTTGTGGCGTGTTTGCATAGAGAGATCAAGGATGGACTATTTCTGTTCGATATGTTTTATATCCTGCGGTTGACCTAATCACGGGAGAGTGGTGACGCCCTGACCTTCAAGCCATCGTTTCGTAGTTTAGGCTGGACGAGCAGAATCCGTATCTGTCTTTTCCAGTAAGCAGAGCATTAGCGTAGACATGTAGAACAAGTATCGAGCATCAGTGGCTATCCCTTCGCATACCACCAGCTATGCTCATCTAGATGCCCAAATGACAGACAACCCACACCGTGACAGAAATATCGTTGTATTTTGCTATGCCTTGCAGACGTTTCAACGGAAGCTCCTAGCAAGATAGTCGCCAAATCCTGATACATTCACTGCCCGACAAATGTGTCAGTCTGGACTCGTTGGGGGGGGGGGATTTAGTGTCCAAAAAAAGGGGGAAGATTTAATAGAATCTGTGATTTCCACTGTTGTCGACATAAGATGTTACCTGCAGTGAGAAGTTACTTCTGTTTAGTTAGTTACTCTACCATTGTAACCCATGCTTTTAACATAACTTATGTTGGTAATGGGGCACACCTTAACGTAATTAATTCTCCCCACTTCTCCTCATCTTCACAGCACGAAGAGTCAATTCTTTTTGATTTGGGACACCAGGGCCTTTCAGAAATTGTTGTTTGTCCAAGGTGACTGGAACTGTATTGACAACCTATTGAATGTGGACAGCAGCATCGCAAATGACCCGAGGTTTTGTTTTCTCGCTGTCTTGGAACGCTCTTCTGTTGTCCAACTATACGACCTCGTGAATTTACAGTTTATTCCCGAGATCCTTTCGTTCGTGGCATGGATTTATATTGTATGTAGTTCTCACTGTATTATACACCTGCGGTTTAACGTCATATGATGACATGACGATGGTCAGTTTGTATTATTGGGATGTGTATTTACTTATTGTCGATTTTCTGTACATTATTGAAGAAAGAATCTTACGCGCTTTCATTTCTTGCATTTACTTGTCTCCTCAAAAAACCTATAAATTTCGTAAAAAAGTTATTAAAAATTATAAATTACTTGTGCAAAAAAATAAGCCTCAACACTTCAACTACGTGTTAATATTATGGCTTTATATTATACTGACATATTTCTCATTTCACACAACTCAATTAAGTTATTAGTTGTACTGCTCTGAAGAAGAAGAAATGATGTTTGATACATTAAGGCAAGAACAGAAAGCAGCGTAATATACATTTCTGTGTCTTGTTTTAGAATATAGCGCAAAGCTGCAGAAGGACTATCTGTGCATAGCCTTCCCAAATGTTGGGGTGATAGACTCAATTGAAAGCAACTATGGGCCGCCAATTCTTGAACTACTCTTACATGAGCCAGAAGTGGAATTAAACCGTTTCTCTTAATGTGCTTTCGAAGGTTCCAAAGCGCGTAGTGTGTTTTGTGGCTACAGTGCGGATAGCCATGAATCCAAGGATTCACATTCCGAGCACACTAGTCATGCTCGGGCGATATATTTGTGATAATTGTATGTTTAGTATGAGTAGCAGGGATAATGGTGCCCAAAGATAATTCATTTAGTATTGAAAATACACCCAGTCATATGTGGTAACCTGATAAACACATCACTTGATAATACATAGGTGAATTTCTTTAGCTTAGATCTATCTTATCCAGAAAAAGCAAAAACTAAAAAAAAAACAAAAAAACTGTTGCACCTAATCAAATTGGTGACAAAAAAAGAAACTGGTGCAGAGTCCGAAACGTGAAAAAGTCTTGAAATCTTTATCGCACAAAATCTTCTAATTTATTGTAGTACCGTAAGATGTTTCGCTGTATTGACATTTTCAATATTTAAACTAAATACTTTTCTAGATATACAAGAAATCTATTTTAATAACAGCAACCTAAACATTTTAATATACATTTATTATGTTTCGTTATCGAAACCCGGTTTCAGCGTTATAAGCGTTCAGACTTGCCGCTGTGTCACTAAGTGTGGGTGGAGGGGTGGGGATTTACCATGAACGTATTTTTAAGAATGTGATATTGTACAGAGAAAAACAAATGTGTCATTTACAACTGCTATATTATTGTAATATATTATGTGAGGCGTGATAGACGCAAGTTTAATTTACTCATATGTTCGTAATAAATCGTATTCACCAACCACTCACCCTTATTTCGCAAATGTTTGCTTTCACGCGTCAGCGCTCACTGCAATTTATCATTCTGTTAGTTTCTGGCATCATTATCTACACGAAATTATTGAATAATTACTGACCCTTGCAGCTAATTTTTTATCTCTTCTTAGTTCGATTGCTTTCGCGACGAACGTAGTTTTACTTCCGCTGAATAATTGGCAATTTTCAATGGTAACTTATCTTTCTTGCCAGTGTTTGACAGCTGACACTACATCAGAAGCAACCTAAAAAGTCTATTGTCCGCGTGAGTGTTGCTCTAACACCTTACACGTCTCGTTTAGACCACGAAGAAGCGTGAAACGCTTGGACCTGATAAGGTAATAACAGAGGAAAAGGAAGTCTGACCCACTCGGTTTATCTTCGAGTCTGATTATAAGACTGTGTCAAGAGAGAGGCGGCATTATTCTCACTCGTCATGAGACAAGTTCTTGCGTGTTGTTCCACAGCACTTCATTTGGATGTTTCACACGGTTTTTGTATTTGTACAGAAATATAATGCCTTCGAATCCCTGCATAAATACATGCAAATGTTCCATCAAAGCTAGGAAACCTGTGTGTGTGTTTGTGTATTGTGTTTTCATTTGTAATAAAAAAGTAAGGATTATAAGTGGATTTAATAACATCAATTTGAAATGCATGAAGTACACAAAACAAAAATCCATACCGGTTTTATATAATCTTCTCATTTTTGGTTTCCAATATAATAGTTTTCATTTCCTTTTCTCTTTTTGGATTTCTCTGGTTTACTACCCTTTTGGTCTTCTGTTTTTTCCCTCTCGTTCGTATGTTGTTGATCAACTCTTTTTTTTTTAGACACAATTAGAGCCAAAACATTTCCTTTCTTCCTTGTATCGCTAATCTATAATTTATTTCCTTTTTGGTTTCTGTAAAGTGAAAACTATTTTTTTTTACTACTTGCTAGTCTTCAAATTGTTTGTTATTTAGTTCCTGTCGTATTTGTCATCATTTTCTGTCTCATATTTCTCGATTCTCACTTTTATTTGGTTTAATCTTTATTGATTCATACTTTGTTCCTTCCTCACTGGCACTCATTTATTGTTTTCTGATTCCTTCCTCACTGGCACTCATTTATTGTTTTCTGATTCCTTCCTCACTGGCACTCATTTATTGTTTTCTGATTCCTTCCTCACTAGCACTCATTTATTGTTTTCTGATTCCTTCTTCACTGTCACTCATTTATTGTTTTCTGATTCCTTCCTCACTGGCACTCATTTATTGTTCTCTGATACTTTCCTCACTAGCACTCATTTATTGTTTTCTGATTCCTTCCTCACTGACACTCATTTATTGTTCTCTGATTCCTTCCTCACTGGCACTCATTTATTGTTCTCTGATTCCTTCCTCACTGACACTTATTTATTGTTCTCTGATACTTTCCTCACTAGCACTCATTTATTGTTTTCTGATTCCTTCCTCACTAGCACTCATTTATTGTTTTCTGATTCCTTCCTCACTGGTACTCATTTATTGTTCTCCGATTCCTTCCTCACTAGCACTCATTTATTGTTCTCGGATTCCTTCCTCACTAGCATTGTTCTCTGATTCCTTCCTCACTGGCACTCATTTATTGTTTTCTGATTCCTTCCTCACTGGTACTCATTTATTGTTCTCCGATTCCTTCCTCACTAGCACTCATTTATTGTTCTCGGATTCCTTCCTCACTAGCATTGTTCTCTGATTCCTTCCTCACTAGCATTGTTCTCTGATTCCTTCCTCACTGGCACTCATTTATTGTTCTCTGATTCTTTCCTCACTGGCACTCATTTATTGTTCTTTGATTCTTTCATTGCTGGTCGTCACTTTGTTGATTTTTCTTGTTAGTCCATGTTTTTCTTTTATCGTCTGCTTAATTTAATTCTTTCAAATTTCTCTTTTTTGTTTTTCATGTTTTCTGAATTTTAATTTTTTATGGTCCATTTTTATCTCTTTTGTCCACGTTTTGTTTTTCCTCTAATCACCTTTACAAAGTCCGTAACTTTTATCCTTTCTTTTTTATCTCGTCTCATCAAACTTCACGTTTTTCAGGTTTCGGTATTATTGGTCATTGCATTTTTGTGTTCTTATCTTGCTCTCTCCTTAATTTAGAAACCGGGTTTCGATACTCGTGGCGAGTAGAGTACAGATAGCCCATTGTGTAGCTTTGTGCTTAACTTCAAACAACTTCAGTTATGACACATCACTTTGTATCTTCTAAGTTTCTCATTGATTTTTGACATCTTGCTCTGCATGTTAAGATCTTCATGTTGTATCATATTTGATGTTTATATTGTTTGCTTACTTAAATCACTTTGCAGTTTCTCTCTTGTTTGTTCTTACGGTGTTAAACTCTTTATATTTTTCGATTCCCAGTTTGCAGACCTTCGCCTTATTAATACATTAACATATAGAAGGAGCCTAATATTAATTACCCGATGATTAGGAGGGTGTTATAAAAAATGAAATAATATTTTCACTGTGAAATTATTCTTTTTTAAAAGATGGTTATTTTTAATTCTAATAACCCTTCGAAATCTTGAAACGCGTACAGCTAAACACAATCACAACATTTGAGAAAAACTTGACAATTTTTTTTTTAACATCTATATATTTTCGTAAACTTTTCTCTTTCCGTATTTTCTGATTATATATCTTCCTTTTGCACCTTATTATAAGCTGAATAAAATATTGAATTTATAAACGAGGATCTGAGAAAGAAACTGTAAAATGGAACTCCTCGTAGAATAGCTTAGCTAAAAAAAAAAAAGAGTTCAATGAAAAACACCTTCGAACAAAACAAAAGCTCCGAATAACAGCCAGAAAATGAGTATTTTCTTTCATTAGCAACTTTCACACAAGTGGCAGGGCATAAATAAGCCGCTCCGGCGTGACTTAAAACTCAACTTCTTCAAAATAACTAATAATTTAGTTCAATAAAATGATAATAATGATAATATCTTAATTTCTTTATGATTTTCTGCTTCAGAAAAAGTTGCTTGGACCTTTGTTTGCAAACTGGCGAAAAAATTACCTCGAAATCTTTAGCATAGTCTAGTGTTTTCCTTGAAATGCTTCTCAGTCTGAGTATTCTACTCAGTTCTACATTAATTCGAACTTGGTTGATTATCGTCACTGACGGAGTTTCATTTTAGCGTGTAAAATCATTTGGAAGTTAGCAAGTCTAAGTCACGAAAGTTCCAACAATTTGTAGTATTATATTGAAGAAACACAAAACACCACATTACAGAAATTACTATAGCACAAAACTTTTCTATTCCATTTTGTACTAATTTATTAGTTAATATTATGGCAAAAATATGAAATTTGCTGTGCATTAGTATGTATTATAATTATTGCAGGAACATTGATGTAAGTTCATATTCAGAACATAACTTTCTTTTATTTGTAATATATTATCAGGTCACCTATTAGTACCAAAACATAGTACCAAAATACATAGAAAACGTTTTTTAATGGTGATCAATATATAATAATCGTCTTCAATGACCTATAGAGAAGCTATGTTTTTAAAGAAAACATCTGTAAGAGCAATTTCTATAAACATTGCAACAAAAGAATATTTCTATTAACATAATACTTATATCTAGAAATATATTACCGTCGTAGTAAATTATGTTGTTTCTGATGTATTTTTACATCCCCCTGGTGGCTCAGCATAAGCTTGAGAGGTTCTATTCGTACGAGGTGGGCATAACTCATTGTGCTTAACATCAAACAAACAAAAATATAGCTTGCATAAAAACAAGATTTCATTTAGTTTGGGTTAATTCTTTATACTGAATGTTGTAATAGGTGAAATAAATTATTGCAATATGATGTAGCATGTGGACCCTAACTCTAATGAACGGTATACATAAATAAAGTCGGTTATTTGAAGGTTGAAGGCGACTGAATAGATTCTTCCATATTTGATTGTTGAAAATCTCTGAAAGTCGTAGTAGCACTTAGAAAAGCTGTCAAGGCCGAGAAGAAGAATTAAGTTGTTATTCTTATTTTAAGTTTTGCTAAAACATATTACAAAAGTCCTGCTTAATAGTAACTATTGAAACTTTTGTATGTGAAATAGAATTTATATCTTACGTGACGGATTTATTATTCCATATTTATTTTG
>NW_013666239.1:488929-491557 GCF_000517525.1 Limulus polyphemus
TTTAGAGGAACATGGGAACCTGTCAGAATGTCCAAGGCCAAGGGGTACAGAGGAACAAAAAAGTTGGGAATCCCTGATTTATACCTAGCCCCAGATCAAATAGTAAGCACATTACATTGGATTTAAAATAAACCAGTAAAGATGCTATCGTGATCATACTGTTTGGTGAAAATTACAAAAAATAATGTGTAATCTGGGGTCAAGGGCCATTCTATGATGGATATACTTAAGTCGATAAAATGGCGAGATAAGTTTGATATTAGTAAGACCTCCAGTGGCCGGTAAGTCTACGGCATATAACGTAAAAAAAATCGTATTTCAATACCCATGGTGGGCACAGCACACATAGCCCATTGTGTAGCTTGATAAAGATGGTTTTAGCGATTGAGATCAACGGATTCTATTCAGTTACCTTTATCTACCCCAATTAAAACGGTTTTAATTGAATTGGTTTAAGACCGTTCGATACTGCTTAACACAATACGCGTGCTTTCTGTCTCCCTTCAGAGTTGCCTCCCAGTGGCACAGCAGCGTGTCTACGGACTTACAACACAAGAAACCGGTTTCCGATACTCGTGGTGGGCAGAGCACAGATAGCCCATTCTGTAGCTTTTTGCTTAACTGCAAACAAATCCTTTAAAGTTCTTACTTGCCCTTTGACAAATTGATAACTGTCGATTTTGAGTTTGTTAATCTGTAGAGAGTATATAAGATGGAAAATGGTGCAGATGTTTTATACATTCTTTCTGCACGTAGAAACTGACAAGCTACTTATAACTCAATACGATATGACAACACTTTATGTTATAGAGTACAATTCTGTCACATTGTCATCATTTCACAAAACGATCCGATACACATCCATCTGAAAATGGTACAACTGCATCATTTTAAGACGTATGACATATATATGTGTGTGTGTATCTTGCCCATTCAAAGTTTTGCTAATTAGTGTCAGATTTCTCTCCGGAACATTAATTATTATAATTAATAATTTTTTATATGCGATATTGCATGACGATGAAACCGTATATTCACCTCAGTAAACGTAAATATAATCAACCACTAAGTGTATAGTGTATTTTGTTAATGACGTATGTTTTAACTCGTTGTGCTAATGTGTTGTTGTACCTGGAATTTGAAAGGAGAGAAGATTCTATATCATTACAAAAGCTGGTGAGAACACCTACAAGCTGTTACAGATTTTGTTGAGGGATGCCACTTAATGGTGACTGACAAAGAAATAAGGATTGGCCTTTGTTGATGTTAGTAGTCATTACAGGTTTTGTTATTCTCTACCTTCAACCGTTATAATCAAGACACATGGCAGTGTGTCGTGCGGCCAAAACAACCTGTGAGACGCACTGTGTGTTATTAACATAAATAATAGTTTAGCAATTTTCCACTTTCTGTAACTCGGACTGTGGTAAGTTAAACTAACAAATATTTTCGGTGGATGTGTTCTAATGGAACGTTACTTTATATACCAAATTTCAAGGCAATCCATTAAAAAATACACGAAATATAAAATCTCCAGTTTTGATTGAATTTCTTCCTATTTTTTTTTCTTCGCAACGAAAGTACAGAAACTTTATTTGATAGAAAAACTGAACTTTTATGGATTTTTTCCGAATTTGGTACACTGATAGGACTTTACAACCTACAATTAGGTATCAAATTTGGTCTAAATATAATCCACATGTACAAAGTTATTCAACACACAACTTTTTGCACACATCTACACAAAATGTCACGTGAGCTATTGGTCTAAAACATTTACTAAAAATAAAGGTGGACCGTTTTTAGTTGTTGATGTTGTTTCTTTGTCATTCGGATAAGAGACGGCCGATTTAGAACAGCAAAACTATAGGGTGAAAGCACGTGCAGATACACAAGTATTGGTTAGGCCAAGCAAACTAGGTTAGCAGTTTCTACCTCAAGTTTTTAAAAGAATCATACGGGTGGACGGTTATTATTCATTGCCAATTTTTAAGCACAAGTTTTATAAGATTATCCTAATTAAAGAGCATTTAGTGTCAACAATATTAGCTTAAGCAATTAGCGTAAATAATGATGCTTGATACGGCTGTACCGAATGCATGCGGATGGTGACAAGAAACTGTTAATTTAGTTTCCAAGACGTTACTATAATGGAGGTTAAACCTTTACTCCGCGTGTGTGTGTGTGTTTGTCAGCAAGATTTCTCAAAAATGGCAGAATGGATTGTGAAGAAAGTTGGTATACGTTTGGATTATGACAAAAATAAAAATTGCTTAGTGTTTGGATGGTTAAAGTCAAAGTTCGAGGCCACTGCAAAGTCACGAAAATCTAAGAAATCCCTATCTTTTAACACTCTATTTCTACTCTATAACTCAGTCAAAAATGATAAGATTTTGATGAAACTTGGTGGACATATGTAGAATATTATTCCTCATTGTCCTGCCAAAAATAGTCCGTTTCCGTTGATAACGACGGACATACGGACACATTTTTGTATTTTTTGAGAGTCAAATATGATCAACATACCTGCGTGGCGGAGGTATGTACTCTACTGAGTGCCCCTCTAGTTAATAATGTTTTTAGGGAGGAAAAAACTACCAACATATATATATATATATATATATATAT